>NC_041392.1:23653172-23669758 GCF_002162155.2 Triticum dicoccoides | reverse complement strand
GAGGGTGGAGGGCGCGCCCCCCTGCCTCGTGGGCCCACGGTGGCCGTCCTCCACTTATTCCTGCACCCATCCTCTTCTTCTTCCTCCCACAAACACGAAAAACCAGCTCAACCACGAGTTCTAGCCCACTTTGCTGTGATTTTCGATCTCCTTGCTCAAAGCACCTCTCACAAAACTGCTTGGGGAGATTGTTCCTTGGTATGTGACTCCTCCATTGGTCCAATTAGTTTTTGTTCTAGTGCTTTATTCTTTGGAAATTTTTGTTGCTTAGGTGACCATGTTCTTGAGCTTGCATGTCAAATTTATATGGTTCCAAGTAGTTCTAATGCTTGATATAGGCTCTAGGCACTTGTAGGAGTAGTTGCTATCAGTTTTATTGAGCTTTGTTCACTTTTGTTTGAAGTTACTAAAAATTTCAGAATATTTTAGAAAAAATGAAGAGACTTTTGAGGGGCTCATCGAGCCGAAGCTCGAAGGAAAAGAAAAATGAAGAAGCACAGAGGCCCAAATATAATTTGCCTCGTACCGCGAAGGTCCGGCCGTGTGAATGGCCTTCCGATGACTTCTTGAAACAAGCCGAGATTTATGAGGATTTCTATTCATTGATTGAAAATGCTGGCCTCACCGACTTCCTTCGCGACCAACGTCATCAGTATCTCTTACTCACTAATACCTTTGTGCAAAACTTCTACTTTTTCCCTAAGGAATCACCTCCTTCAGCAGAGTTTCATTTGTATGACATTGTTAAGAAAATGCCATTAGCTGAATTTTGCGAGGTTTGCAAAATACCCTCTGAGGGTACTTTAGATGAACCAACCCGTAAAGATGTGGAAGCATTTATTAACACCATCACGGTGGGAGAAACCAGGAAGGTTTCTGATGCAAGAATCACTAGCATACATTTTCCTGTTTTACGCTACTTTGCCATATTTGCTAGTCGTTGCTTGATTGGTTGTGGGAACTGTGGAAACCTTAGCATTCCTGATATTATTATTTTGTTCCATGGTTTATACCGCGATAACACTGTTAGTATGGGCGGAATTATTGCTAGACGGTTAAGTCTGAACCGTACTAAGGGCCCCATCTTTGGAGGCATTTATGCTTCACGCCTAGCTGCACATTTTAACATTTCCTTTAGGCTTCATGAGAAAGAAGAAAAATTGCTACCTAATGCTTATTTAGATTACAAGAGTATGCTAGCGCATGATTTTATTGTTAAGAGTCAGGAAGGGGAGCTCAAATATAAATTATTCTTTCATAAACATCATCCTGAAACTATTACCTTGCCTGCTCCTTCCTTGTTTAATTTTGAAGGACCTTATCTCGTTACGTGGGCTGCTGTTCAAGCTTACCGAAATCCTGCACCAGCCCCGGAACCGGAACCACAAGATGAGCCTCCACGACAATCTGTTTATTCTTGGGATCCGGAGATGGCTGTCAGCCAGTGGCAGTCAGAGTCCTCTTCATCACAGTACGACTCCAGTTATTCTTCGTCACAGTACGACCCCAGCTACACCTACGGGTATCCGCCAGGCCATCCCTGGCAATAGACCAACTTAGGCCAAAAGCCTAAGCTTGGGGGAGTACGTATTTCTCACCGACATTACATTTATGTTCACACACACTCATTGCTAGATGTCGGTGCTCATACTCTTTCACTGTAATATCCATGCTTGTTTATTTTCTTTTTCCTGCTTTCTTCTTGTGTGTTTGCTAAACCTTATGAAAAATCAAAAAAATTAGTAGTAGTTTATTTTCTTGCTATAGTAGTAATAATTAAAAAGAAAACCCAAAAATATTTCCCGTTCTTCTTTTACTTGTTGGGAGCTTTCCCGTATAAATAGTTTTTATTTCTTTTTCTTTTCTTTAGGGGTCGATAGGAGAAGACCATGTTTAAATTGTTGAAGTGGCTCTTATATGCATTATTGTTGATTTAACCAAGAGCCCATATTCCCTTGTCTTCCCCTGTTTATTGAATGCTTGCAGATTCCGGCTTAGTCCAATGCACATACACTCTTATTATTATTCACATCGTTCGGTCGTGCAAGTGAAAGACAATTATGATGATATATGATGGACTGACTGAGATGAGAAAAGCTGGTATGAACTCGACCTCTTTTGTTTTTGTAAATATGATGAGTTCATCATTCTTGATTCAGCTTATTATGAATAAACATGTTTGCAATGACAATTAGAGATCATAGTTACTTCTGCCATGCTTGATTAGCTATGAGTCATAATGGTTTACCTTGCGTGCCAACATGCTATTGAAATGGTTATGATGTGGTATGATGAGGTGGTATCCTCCTTTGAATGATTTAAGTGACTTGACTTGGCACATGTTTGCGCATGTAGTTGAAACAAATCAACATAGCCTTCACGATAGTTATGTTCATGGTGGATTATATCCTACTCATGCTTGCATCCAATGTTTATTAATTTTAATGCATGTACATGGTTGTTGTCGCTCTCTAGTTGGTCGCTTCCCAGTCTTTTGCTAGCCTTCACTTGTACTAAGCGGGAATACTGCTTGTGCATCCAATCCTTTAAACCCCAAAGTTATTCCATATGAGTCCACTATACCTTCCTATATGTGGTATCTACCTGCCGTTCCAAGTAAATGTCTATGTGCCAAACTCTAAACCTTCAAATAAACATTCTGTTTTGTATGCTCGAATAGCTCATGTATCAACTAGGGCTGCCCTTATCTTCCATATTAGGCGGGTTATTCTCAAGAGGAGTGGACTCCACTCCTCACTCACGAGAAAATGGCTGGTCACCGGGATGCCCAGTCCCATGCTTTATGCAAACTAAATCAAAATTAATTACAAACAAAACTCCCCCTGGGCCTGATGTTTGTTGGAGGCACTCGTTGTTTCGAGCAAGCCATGGATTGATGCTTGTTGGTGGAGTGGGAGTATAAACTTTACCATTCTGCTTGGGAACCGCCTATAAGTGTGTAGCATGGAAGATATCGCCATCTCTTAGTTGTTATGTTGACAATGAAAGTATACCGCTCAAAATATTATTTATCTTTATTTCAAAACCGAGCTCTGCCACGTCTGCAAGTCCCTGCTTCCCTCCGCGAAGGGCTTATCTATTTACTTTTATGTTGAGTCATCACCCTCTTATTAAAAAGCACTAGCTGGAGAGCACAACTGTCATTTGCATTCATTACTGTTAATCTATATTGGGTATGACTATGATTGGATCTCTTTTACCATGAATTACAATGTCTAGTTAGTCCTTGATCTTTAAAGGTGCTCTGCATTTATGTTTTGCGGTCTCAGAAAGGGCTAGCGAGATACCATCTTGTTATATCATATTATGATTGTTTTGAGAAAGTGTTGTCATCCGAGATTTATTATTATCGCTCGCTAGTTGATTATGCTATTGATATGAGTAAACATGAGACCTGAGAATTATTGCAAATGTGGTTAGTTATGACCTTTGCTGAAAACTTGAATGCTGGCTTGATATATTTACAACAACAAGAGCAAACAGAGTTTGTAAAAGTTTTTCTTTCTCTTTCAGTTTGTCAACTGAATTGCTTGAGGACAAGCAAGGGTTTAAGCTTGGGGGGAGTTGATACGTCTCGGACGTATCTACTTTTCCAAATACTTTTGCCCTTGTTTTAAACTCTAACTTGCATGATTTGAATGGAACTAATTAACCCGGACTGACACTGTTTTTAGCAGAATTGCCATGATGTTGTTTTATGTGCAGAAAACAAAAGTTCTCAAAATGACCTGAAACTCCACGGAACATCTTATAAAAAATAATAAAAAATCCTCGCCAAAGATGAAGACCAGGGGGCCCACACCCTGTCCACGAGGGTGCCCCCCCTAGGGCGCGCCCCCCTACCTCGTGGGCCATCTGGAGACCTTCCGATGCCAACTCCAACTCTATATATTTGCTTTTGGGGAGGAAAAAATAGAGAAGAAGAAATCATCGCGTTTTACGATAAGGAGCTGCCGCCAAGCCCTAAAACCTCTCGGGAGGGCTGATCTGGAGTCCGTTCGGGGCTCCGGAAAGGGGGATTCGTCGTCGTCGTCATCATCAACCATCCTCCATCACCAATTTCATGATGCTCACCACCGTGCGTGAGTAATTCCATCAGAGGCTTGCTGGATGGTGATGGATTGGATGAGATTTATCATGTAACCGAGTTAGTTTTGTTAAGGTTTGATCCCTATTATCCATTATGTTCTGAGATTGATGTTGCTATGACTATGCTATGCTTAATGCTTGTCACTAGGGCCCGAGTGCCATGATTTCAGATCTGAGCCTATTATGTTTTCATAAATATATGTGTGTTCTTGATCCTATCTTGCAAGTCTATAGTCACCTACTATGTGTTATGATCCGGCAACCCCGAAGTGACAATAATCGGGACCACTCCCGGTGATGACCATAGTTTGAGGAATTCATGTATTCACTATGTGCTAATGCTTTGTTCCGGTTCTCTATTAAAAGGAGGCCTTAATATCCCTTAGTTTCCAATAGGACCCCACTGCCACGGGAGGGTAGGACAAAAGATGTCATGCAAGTTCTTTTCCATAAGCACGTATGACTATATTTGGAATACATGCCTACATTACATTGATGAATTGGAGCTAGTTCTGTGTCACCCTAGGTTATGGCTGTTACATGATGAACCGCATCCGGCATAATTATCCATCACCGATCCGATGCCTACGAGCTTTCCATCTACTGGTTTACGCTTATTTACTTTCCCGTTGCTACTGTTACAATCACTACAAAATACCAAAAATATTGCTTTTACTTTCATTACTCTTTTGTCACGTTACCACTACTATCATATTACTGTGCTACTAAATACCTTGCTGCGATACTAAGTTATCCAGGTGTGGCTGAATTGACAACTCAGTTGCTAATACTTGAGAATATTCTTTGGCTCCCCTTGTGTCGAATCAATAAATTTGGGTTGAATACTCTACCCTCGAAAGTTGTTGCGATCCCCTATACTTGTGGGTTATCAACGGTCAAGAGCCGTCATGGAAGGTGCGGTGGCAAATTATGATGCGATATACATGACGGATTTGTAATCCGTCGTGGATGTGCACACATGACAGTTTCTGGGTAATCCATGATGGACTAGTACCATCATGTATTATCATGTTTCTTGTAGTGATTAGTCACATTGCTTGCAAGGCTTATTATGATGTGCATTACCGAGAGGGCCCAGAGATACCTCTCTAATACTCGGAGTGACAAATCCTAATCTCGATCTATGCCAACCCAACAAAAACAGCTTCGGAGATACCTGTAGAATATATTTATAATCACACAGTTACGTTATGACGTTTGATAGTACACAAGGCATTCCTCCGGTATCCGGGAGTTGCATAATCTCATAACCAAAGCAATATGTATAAGGCATGAAGAAAGCAATAGCAATAAAACTTAATGATCATTATGCTAAGCTAACAGATGGGTCTTGTCCATCACATCATTCTCCTAATGATGTGATCTCGTTCATCAAATGACAACACATGTCTATGCTTAGGAAACTTAACCATCTTTGATTAACGAGCTAGTCTAGTACAGGCTTACTAGGGACACTGTGTTTTGTCCATGTATCCACACATGTATCAAGTTTCCGGTTAATACAACCCTAGCATGAATAATAGACATTTACCATGATATAAGGAAATATAAATAACAACTTTATTATTGCCTCTAGGGCATATTTTCTTCACTGTTTTTTTGTCTTCACTAGAGAGAAAGTCTTCACTTTTTCTTCGTGTGCATGTGTCCCTTGCTTATTGCGTCATAACCATGGATAATCTTCATCACTTAACATGATGCTTGAGTCAGTCTTCACTATGAAGGGAGGAATTTCATGAAACTTTTCATAATCTTCAGACAGGTCTTTCTTGTCCTCCACTCCCACGATATTTCTTTTCCCTGAAAGAACTATGTGGTGCTTTGGCTCATCGTATTATGTATTTGCTTCCTTATCTTTTCTTTTTTCTCGGTTTGGTAGACATGTTCTTCACATAGAAAACCTGCAACAAATCATTGGCTAGGACGAATGGTTCGTCTGTGTACCTAAGATTGTTGAGATCCACTGTTGTCATTCCGTACTGTGGGTCTACATGTACCCCGCCTCCTGTCAGATTGACCAATGCACCGAAACAAGGGGGGCTTAAATTACGTCCATAGTCAATTTCCCATATCTCCCCTATGTACCCATAATACGTGTCCTTTGCCCTATTGGTGTTTGCTGAATCAAAGCGGACACCATTGTTTTGGTTGGTGCTCTTTTTATCTTGGGCAACCGTTTAAAATGTATTCCCATTTATCTCGTATCCTTGGAAAGTCAATACAGTCGAAGATGGTGTCCTGGCCAACAAGTACAGCTCATCTCCAACAGTGTTGTTACCCATGAGATGTGTCTGCAACCAACCGCCGAAAGTTCTCATGTGTTCATGTGTAATCCAGTCATTAGACTACTCCGGGTGTTTGGAGCGTAAAATATTCTTGTGTTCATTGACATACGAGGCCACCAAGGCAGAATATTGTGGAACTGTGTAGTGTTCTTACGCCCAACAATGCCCGTCCCTACATATTATTGAATCCGCTCCTAGCGTGCCTTTTCCACTTAGTCTACCCTCATGCCGCGATTGAGGAACACCAATCGGCTTAAGGTCAGGAATAAAGTCAACACAAAACACAATTACCTCCTATGTTTCATGGCCCTTGAAGATTCTACCTTCTAGCCTAGCATAGTTACGAACATATTTCTTTAAGACTCCCATGAACCTCTCAAAGGGGAACATGTTGTGTAGAAATACAGGACCCAGAATGGCAATCTCGTCAACTAGGTAAACTAGGACGTGCATCATAAGATTGAAGAAGGATGGTGGGAACACCAACTTGAAACTAACAAGACACTAGACCAAATCATTTTGTAACCTTCGTAGGATTTCTGGATCGATTACCTTATGAGAAATTGCATTGAGGAATGCACATAACTTCACAATGGCTAATCAAACATTTTCTGGTAGAAGCCTCCTCAATGCAACCGGAAACAGTTGTGTCATAATCACGTGGCACTGATGAGACTTTAGGTTCTGGAATTTTATCTCTAGCATATTTATTATTCCCTTTTATATTGGACAAGAAGCCAGACGGGACCTTGATACTGAGCAAGCATTCAAAAAAAGCTCCTTCTCTGCTTTGGTAAGAGCTTAGCTGGCAGGACCTTAATACCGCTTTGGATTTGCATGTCGTCTTTTCATTCATACATTGCTGGTCCTCCCGTGCCTTCGGTGTATCTTTTGTCTTCCCATACACGCCCAATAAGCCTAGGAGGTTCACGCAAAGATTCTTCGTCACGTGCATCACGTTGATTGCAGAGCGGACCTCTCGGTTTTTCCAATAGGATAGGTCCCAAAATATAGATTTCTTCTTCCACATGGGTGCATGTCCATCAGCGTCATTCGGAACAGATTGTCTGCCAGGACCCTTTCCAAAGATTGCTCTTAAATCCTTTACCATATCAAATATATCATCACTAGTACAGAGGACATGCTTCTTCCGGTGATCTGCCTCACCTTTGAAATGGAGCTTGGAGAGGAGAAAGCTTAAGTGCGGCTCGAGCATTTCACCGAACACCTCATGTGCATAGAAGGTGAGAATAGAGTAACACACACCTCCACCACGCTGCCTGGCCAAAAAAACAGAGGAGAGGGCGGGCAGGTGCGGGGTATATATAGGCATTTTTTAGTCTCGGTTGGTGTCTAGAACTGGGACTAATGACTGACCTTTAGTCCCAGTTCCAAACACCAACCGGGACTAAAGGGGTTGCGCGAGGAGCGAGGCCCTTTAGTCCCAGTTGGTGGCTGGAACCGGGACTGGTGCCTGCCGAGGCCCGGCCGTCGTCCTTGCCGCTCGAACCGGGACTGATACATGCATTAGTCCCGGTTCATAAGTCGACCGGGACTGTTGCTCTGATCTGGCAAAAACCAATGCCCAGTTTTCTACTAGTGCATGCAGGCAACGACAACGACCACACCAACCCGCTATTGCCATGCTTTCGGAGCCATCCTCGCCTGGTCACACAGCTGCCCTAGCGATAGGTGGCCCATGCGTTTGGAACTGGGACATGTATCCTGCGCCCGTATCTCCCTTGGGATGGGGGCGTGTGCCAGCCTAGTCGGTCCCTTCTGTGGACGAATCTACCCTGGGATCGGGGTCGACAACGCCAGCACCTGGATCTTCTCCTCCACAGGCTGGAGCATCTACACCAAGCCCTCCTGTGGACCCTCCTCTACCACCGCGAACACAACTACAAAAGGGAGTAATGTCCAGAATTAATTATATTTTTTGTCAAATATGGTTTATCTTGTATGGCAGGTGAACATACTAAACTATCAGATGCTCTTGCTAATAATAGGTGGAAGACATCTATGAATGATGAGTACATGGCCTTGCAATGAAATAAAATGTGGTATCTGGTTCCTCCTCGACAAAGTTACAACTTGATTGATTGCAAGTGGGTGTACCACATTAAAAAGAAGTCAGATGGCACCATAGATCGCTACAAGGCAAGGCTTGTGGCAAAAGGCTTTAAGCAAAGGTATGGCTTGGATTATAAGGACACTTTCAGTCGTGTCATTAAAACTGCAACTATTCTCCTTGTGCCATCTATTGCTATGTACAGGGGATGGAGCCTTAGACAGCTAGATGTTCATAATGCGTCTCTTCATGGTGTTCTAGAAGAAGATGTGTACATCAAAAAACCTCATGTGTTTGAAGATAAAAATAAACCTTTTTCATGTCTGCATGCTTCATAAATCTTTATATGGGTTGAAACAAGGCCCCAAAGCATGGTATTCAAGGCTGAGTTTGAATCTTCAAGCATTGTCACTGCTTCATCCATATAAAGATTTATAAAGCATGCTCTGGGGCCTTGTTTATCTATACCAAACTGCAAATATCCATTTTTAATCTCATATATGCTGATGATATCATTGTCACTGCTTCATCTAATGAGGCAATAAGAAAGTTGCTTAAGGATTTAGGTTCTGAATTTGCTCTAAGGGATTTGGGAGATTTGCATTTACTTTTGGGCATTGAGGTTAAGAATAATAATGGCCTTCATCTATCTCAAGCCAAATATGCAACTGAGTTGTTGAACATGATTGGCATGCAAAACTAAAAACCTTCACCAACACCATTGTCTAGTTCAGATTCTTTGTCACTGACAGAGGGAGAAC
This sequence comes from Triticum dicoccoides, assembly GCF_002162155.2. Taxonomy (NCBI): domain Eukaryota; kingdom Viridiplantae; phylum Streptophyta; class Magnoliopsida; order Poales; family Poaceae; genus Triticum; species Triticum dicoccoides. The sequence continues at coordinate 23,660,510 of NC_041392.1, read as the reverse complement.
TCCTGGATCAGGAGGATATCACTAGTTATAGAAGCATGGTTGGTGGTCTTCAGTACTTGACCCTTACTAGACTTGGCATTTCATTTGCAGTTAATAAAGCGTGTATGTTTCTTCATGCACCCATCACATCTCATTGGACAGCAGCCAAACGAATTTCGAGGTATGTGAAGAGTACGTTGACTCTTGGTCTCACACTCAGTAAATCATCATCTACTATTATCAGTACATTTTCTGATGCTGACTGGGCCGGCTATGTGGGTGATAGAAGGTCCACTGGTGGGTTTGCTATATTCTATGGATCAAATTTAATCTCTTGGTGTGCAAAGAAACATGCAACAATTTTCAGGTCAGGTACAGAAGCAGAATCCAAAGAATTAGCAAATGCTACAACAGAAGTTATTTGGGGCCAATCTATATTGAGAGAACTTAGAATTGTGCAAACACAACCTCCTTGTCTCTGGTGTGATAACCTTGGTGCTCCTTATTTGTCTGCCAACCTAGTTTTCCATGCCAGGACCTAGCGTATTGAGATAGATTTTCACTTTGCCTGAGAATGAGTTGCAAATAAATAGTTAGAGGTCAGATTTATTCCTTCAAAGGATCAGTTTGAAGATGGATTCACAAAAGCATTGCCTACTAGAAGCTTTAAAGAATTCAGACGTAATCTCAACTTAGTGTAGTTGTGATAAGGGTGAGTGTTGTCAATATTATGTAACTCACGTATGTATGTCACGAGTCATTGTTTGGCCGTGGTCACACATGTAGACTAGGGGTAGTTGGGGATTTTCCAGTTTATCTTCTTATCTCTCTATTCCTCCCGTGTATATCTGTAACCCACGAGACTTGGCTCTCGCACATATCAATAAATACATCACGGGCTCCTCTGTATAGGAGTTGAGACTCTTCATGATACTTTGAAAATCACATCACTACATAAGAATGGTACTTCTGGTTCTACAATACTGGTACAATACTTTGAAAATCTACCATCTCCTTGTTCTACAATACTTGGTACTTCAACCCTCTCTTATCATCACTGGCATCTATGGAGATCGTTGAGCCTTTACATGCTTCTCTATTAACTAACATATTTGAAAGAATTATCATCACATGCTTTCGTACCCACATCTTTATATTCCTCGCACCGTGCACCTATGAGCATACAAGAAGGATGCATGGGTTACCAAGTCATACAAACAAGTCCTCAAATAAACATTTTCCATTAAAAACTAGATATTACATCTTTCTTGTGGTGTGATTGTAGTAAGTAGCTATGCTTACCATATCGTGTGATTCCGACAAAATGACTTCCATGGCGGCATCTGTCACAGATAGAGAAACACATTTATTTGCCATCATGGCAACAATACTCTTCATTTGAATGTTCACAATTTCCCTCAATTTGTTGTGTGAAAGCGGCTCAAATATCGCAATCTCGCTTAATCTGTTGATAAGATCAGGCTTGAAGCATTTCTCAATCTGCATGAATAAGTATTATATGACGATCAATCACTAAGGACTTTACAAGGGACAGTATGGGTCTGATTTACATACCTCTTTCATGAGAAGATCACGTGCATTTTCCATCGCCACTTCAGCTGATAGGTGCTCTGATCCTATATTTGAGCTCATAATAATGATTGTATTCTTGAAATCTACATCTTGTCCTTTGCCATCAACCAACATACCATCATTGAGGAGTTGAACAAAAACCTTGAGTATTGAGGGGTTTGCCTTATCCACCTCGTCAAAAAGGATAACACTATATGGCCGGCGCCTGACAATCTCAGTGAGTTGTCCCTCTTCTTCATAGCTTTAGGAAGTTAAATTAAAAGGTGAGACATGATGATGAAGCATAAAAAAGAATACACTTGCAACAAGTTTACAAGTCAAACCGTCGAGGTCCTCCAATGAGACGCGACAAAGATCCACTCTCAGCATATTCAGACATGTCAAAATGAACTAACATTTTCTCATTACTAAATAGCTTCTCGGCAAGAGCTTTAGCAAGTTCTGTCTATCCAACACCAATCGAGCCCAAAAAGGGGAAAGAACATATCGGTTGACCTGCTTTATCAATGCCGACCCTAGAACGTAGCACTGCTTGTGCAACCAAACTAACTGCTTCATTCTGTCCAACTACTCGCTCATGAAGTCTATCTATTAGACGAGTCAGTTTTTCCTCCTCTTGATCAAGTGTAGTGATAGGAATTCCAGTCCACCGGCTCACAATCTTCAAACAACATTAGAAAATGGTAACTAAGAGCATAATAATGAAATAGTAGAAGCTACTGAGACATGAGATGAATGACCTGTGTGACATGGCCTGGACCAACCAGTATCTCCCCCGGTGCATTTATTTCTCTTTGTTTGCTTACACGCAACTTTACCGCAGTGCACGCCTCGTCCATGAGATCAATTGCTTTATCAGGAAATATGCGACCTGGAACAAAAAAGTTCACAATTTTCTTCAAGATGCACCAATTTAAAAGAGTAGACCAAATAATTTCTCGACGATTTCACAAACATACCGGTAATATAACGGGCAGCAAGCTCTACAGCGGCAACAAGAGCCTCGTCGTCGATTTCCACGCCATGGTGCTCTTGGTACTTCTGCTTCAGCCCCCGCAGGATGGCAATGGTCGTTTGCATGCTCGGCTCCCCGATTTCAACCTTTTGGAACCGCAGCTCGAACGCCACATCCTGCTCAATGTACCTGTAATACTCCTGAGAGGTGGTAGCACCAATGCAGCGGAAGCGACCACGGGCCAACGCCGGCTTGAGGATGTTGGCGGTGTCCGCGGTGCCGCTTCGATCGCCTGCGCCAATGAGCATGTGCATCTCGTCGATGAAGAGGATCAATTTACCGCCTTCGTCCTCGGCCTGCTTGATGGCCTCCTTCAAGCGGTGCTTGAACATGCCGCGCAGGGTGGTCCTGGCGATCATCGCCCCGACACCGAGCACCCCGACGCGCGCTCCAACGAGAAGGTCGGGGACCGTCCCGGCAGCAATGCGTTGGGCTAGGCCCTCGACGATGGCCGTCTTGCCGACTCACGTGGCTCCGTCAAGCGCGGCGCAGTTCTTGGTCCGGCGGCAGAGGATGCACACAGGGTTTAGCGATTGATTACTTCACCCACGGAGAAACCGAGAAACTAAATGATCTTTTTTCACGTGCACACAGGGATTTGTTTGCACATATAATTCTCACTAACTTTAAATGCATACTATTTTTTTTCCGTGGCAACGCACGGGCACGGGCATATGTGCTAGTTAGTTCTTATAGGAGGTAGCACCATCTGGTCAAAGTTTCGCTGCTCCAAGGGGAGATTATTCGACCTAACTTTTTCATAACAAACCGAGAAAAAAAACTGCAACCCAAACAAGATTTTTTTGTTTCTCTGGCACGACAACAAATGACCATATCATATTATGGAATCAATTTGTTTCATATTATTCTTGATGTTTTGCCTGATGTGTGAACTATTCCACAAGGGTTGTGAGACTTTTTCTATTTACCATGCACATACTGAGGTCGTAGTTCGTCGTATCGTCTCCTTGCCTAAGAATCACATATCAACAGCATGGCTTGGCTTTTCTCAAAATACAAGGCATTGCTTGGCTTTTCTCAAAAATACACAGCATTGCCTGACTCTTTAGTAACAAGTGACACTTGTCTTACTAAAAGTTGCTACAATACCTTAATTAGGGAACAAATTGAAAAATAGAGAGCTAAAGAACCTTTTTGTTCGACACCTTAGGCGTTTTCAAATGCCTTGCAGTATCTGTGGTGCCAAGGGCGGAGCTAACATGTATATCGTCTTTAAACTAACGAAATACTCTTGCCTTGATCCTCACGTTCTAATCCATGATTTGTTCACATCGTGATCAATAGTAGACTGACAAAAGATAAATAGAGATGTGGACTGAAACAAAGTGTTCAACGCTTCTCCTCAGCCTAGGTAACTAATGGGCTTCCTCTTCTTCCCTCCCCGGTCATACACGTATGGCGGATGATGCTCCTGTATGGTGCACCGTGGCGTTCATCTTCCACCCAGATGCCGCCGCTTGGCCCAAAGGGTGTATTGTTGCGCCGGGTCAGCAAGCACGCGCGGACGTCGGTCTGCAAACTTTAGTTACTTGATCCTGGGAGCAGTGGCTTGTGAAGGACAAACGCTTCCACTTCGCCATGGGCAGCAGATACTTGCCCGATTATGCACCCAAAAAGGAATGAGTTGTTGAGTCAGCTCAAACTGAGGCTTAACTGATTGGTTTAATTTCTATTTTTATTTACAGAAAAAACCGTTATCATGCATTTGATCATTTCCTATCTACTGAAATATAAATCTAAAGCAAACATAATAAACTATAAACCTGGGTAGATCAGTAACAACCCACATATTTAGTCCAACATGTCAGCTGCCGCTATATATTCATGTTCATCTTCTTTTCTCGTCTTGTTATAGGAGTGACTTCTATAACATATCTTCTTTTTTCAATAAAAAACAACATTATCCCCAGGTGGTTCAACCTCCTTTTCAAAAAAAAAACAATATATCTCCCCTCACGGATCTCCCATCTCCTGCTCATTCAGGACTTGATACTTCAACCCCCTCCTATCATCCCTAGCATCAATGGAGATCGTTGAGCCCTTACACACTTCCCCATTGACCAACATATTTGAAAGAATTGCTGTCACATGCTTCCGCATCCACCTCTTTAAAGGCCTTGCGCCGTACCCCTACAAGCATTCAGGAACGATGGGTTAGGGAGACATATAATTTCTTTATTAGTCAATTCAACTTGCCCACTAGCCTGAGAATGATAATGTGATGCTACTCTATGGTTTACATCATATTTACTCAAAAGAGCCTCCAATAAGTTTTTTCATTTTTAAAACTGGATATTAGATCTTTATCTTGTGGTGATTGTGATAAGAAGCTATGCTTCTCGTAAATAAAAAAGAGATAGAAGAAGGTATGCTTACTGTGTCATGTGATTCTGATAAAATTACTTCCAAGGCGGCATCAGTCACACATAAAGAAAATCCATTATTAGCCATCATGGCAACGATTCTCTTAATTTGGATATTTGCAATCTCCCTAAGTTCGTTGCGTGAAAGCGGTTCAAATATTGCAATTTCACTCAGTCTGTTGATAAGACTAGGCTTGAAGCATTTCTCAACCTGCATGTACAAGTATTATATATAATTATCATTCACTGATGGCATTTTTTTGTGAAAAATCATCGATGAGATTACAAGGGAGATAATTTGGGATATACGGACCTCTTTCATGAGAAGATCGCGTGCATTTTCCATTGTGCTTTCTCCGGTCAGTCCATTTGACAGGTGCTCTGATCCTAGATTTGAAGTCATAATGATGATTGTATTCTTGAAATCTACATTCCGTCCTTTTCCATCAATCAACATACCATCATCGAGGAGTTGAGTAAAAACATTGATAATCGAGGAATTTGCCTTATCCACCTCATCAAAAAGGATAACACTATATGGTTGGCGTCTGACTTTCTCTGAGAGTTGTCCCTCTCCTTCATAGCTTTAGTAAGTGAAACCAAGACGTGAGGCATGATGATGAAGTGCCAAAAAGAAACACATACGCAAAAAGTGTACGAGTTATACCTTCGAGATCCTCCAATGAGATGCGACAACGATCCACTATCAGCATACTCGGACATGTCGAAGCGAACTAACATCTTCTCGTTGTTAAATAGCTTCTCGGCAAGTGCTTTGGCAAGCTCTGTCTTTCCAACGCCGGTCGAGCCCAAAAAGAGGAAAGAACATATCAGTTGATCAAATTTATCAAGACCTACCCCAGAACTTAACACTGCTTGCGCAACCAAATTAACTGCTTCATTCTGGCCAACAACCCGCTCATGCAATCTATCTATTAAATGGGCCAGCTTTTCCTCGCCTTGATCAAGTGTGGTGACAGGAATTCTAGTCCATCGGCTCACAACCTTCAAACAGTATTAGAAAATGGTAATTAAGAGCATATAATAATGAAATAATAGAAAGTATTCAGAATATGTGATTAGGAATGACCTGCGTGACGTGAGCTGGACCAACGACTAGCTCGCCCGGTGCATTTATTTCTCTTTGTTTGCTGGCGTGCAACTTTACGGTAGTGCATGCCTGGTCCATGAGATCAATTGCTTTATCAGGAAATTTACGACCTGGAACAAAACAAAATCCACAATTTTCTTCAAGATGCACGTATTTACAAGAGTAATACTAATTCATATCAATTCTCGACGATATGACAAACTTACCAGTAATATAACGGGCAGCGAGCTCTACAACAGCAACAAGTGCCTCCTCGTCAATTTTCAAGCCATGGTGCTCTTGGTACTTGTGCTTCAGCCCCCGCAGGATGGCAACTGTCGTTCGCATGCTCGGCTCCCCGATCTCAACCTTTTGGAACCGCCGCTCGAGCGCCGCATCCCGCTCAACGTACCTGTAATACTCTTGATAGGTGGTAGCACCAATGCAGCGGAGGCGACCACGGGCCAACGCAGGCTTGATGATGTTGGCGGCGTCCGTGGTGCCGCTTTGATCGCCTGCGCCAATGAGCATATGCATCTCGTCTATGAAGAGGATCAATTTGCCCCCTTCATCCTCGGCCTGCTTGATGGCCTCCTTCAAGCGCTGCTCGAACATGCCGCGCAAGTTGGTCCCAGCGATCATCGCCCCGACATCGAGCACTCCGATGCGGGCTCCAACGAGAAGGTCAGGTACCGTCCCGGCAGCGATCCGTTTGGCAAGGCCCTCGACGATGGCAGTCTTGCCGACTCCCGCGGCTCCGACCAGCGCGGCACAGTTCTTGGTCCGGCCGCAGAGGATGCAGATGACGCGGTCGATCTCGTTGTCGCGGCCGATGACCGGATCAACACTGCCGGCGTCCAAGGTCCTCAGTCTGTAGGGTCGCCGAGGCAGCAGATCAGCCGTGGGGTCAGACGCTGCAGTACCTCCACGCCGACCAGCACAAAGCAGCGAAAGAGACGATCAAGGCCACGTCGTCCGGCTGCACCTGCACCATGTTTGGCGTGCCGAAGAAGTAGAAGAAGAAGCAGCGCAGCGGAAGAATAATTCTTCTTTTCGATTAGGTCAATGCGCTGCCGATCGATGTATGTCACCGTGCGCACAAACCGAGTAGGCGTACGTGTTGACGCAGAGCTCGACGGCCTATTTCTGGGGATACTTCCGTAGCGATTCAATCGATATATATGCCGCTGGATCGATTCCACACGGAGCGATTTATTGCAACCGGAACGTGTCGCTCCTGTGCTCTTATTTCCTTCTGATTTCGTATTTCGTAGTTG
>NC_041392.1:23649328-23652933 GCF_002162155.2 Triticum dicoccoides | reverse complement strand
ATACATGCGCATAGACTAGACCGGAACTCCCCAAATGTAGGCGTCGGTAACCTCTTCATCATGACATCGGCAAACTGCTGAGCGGTGGGAACATGAAGAACGCGGGCGCGCCCAAGAGCCACCTGCTCTTGCATGAAGTGAATATCGAGCTCAATGTGCTTCCTGCGACGATGATGAACGGGGTTGGCGGAGAGGTAGACCGCAGAGACATTGTCACAGTAGACAATGGTGGCCTTCGGGACATCAAGAAGCAACTCCTAGAGAAGCTGTCGAAGCCACGAGCACTCGGCGACGGCATTGGCAACAGCATGATACTCAGCCTCGGCACTGGAGTGGGATACCGTGGGTTGTCGTTTAGACGACCACGATATGAGCGAGGGCTACAGGTAGACGCAAATAGCCTGAAGTCGAGCGGCGTGTGTCCGGGCAGGCAGCCCAATCGGCGTCACTGTAGGCGACCAGGTCAGTCGAGGGCGAGGCCGTCAACGTAAGACCCAGAGCCGTGGTGCCGCGGATGTACCGAAGAATCCGCTTCACCAGATTCCAGTGAGTGTCGCGAGGGGCGTGCATGTGGAGACACACCTGCTGGACGGCTGCAGGTCTGGCCGAGTGAGTGTCAAGTATTGGAGAGCGCCGACGATGGAGCGGTAGAACGCTGCATCTGGCGCGGGTGAGCCGTCGAGCGCAGAGACCTTGGCCTTCGTGTCGATAGGCGTGGGGACAGGCTTGTAGTTAAGCATGCCTGCCCGCTCTAGAAGGTCCTGTGCATACTGCTGCTAGTGAAGAAAGAACCCATCGGCGCGTCGTACCACCTCAATGCCGAGGAAGTAGTGCAACGAGCCGAGGTCCTTAATGGCGAACTCAGCGCTGAGGCGAGCAGTATGATGGCGAAGGAGCTCGGGCGAGGAAGCCGTCAGGATGATGTCGTCGACATATAGGAGCAGGTAAGCGGTCGCCGGAGCCTGGTGGTAGACAAACAGCGAGGCGTCGGAGCGAGTAGCTCGGAACCCGAGCTGCTGCAGAAAACCGGCGATCCGCCGGTACCAGGCGCGAGGGGCTTGCTTCAACCCGTACAAAGAGCGGGAGAGTAGGCACACATGGTCAGGCTGAGCCGCGTCGACGAAGTCGGTCGACTGCTGACAGAAAACCTGCTCCGAGAGATGGCCATGCAAGAACGACCACGCGAATCGTGCCTGGTTTGACAACCGGGGCGAATGTGTCGGTGAAGTCGACTCCAGCGCGCTGCCGAAACCCGCGGACCACCCACCGAGCCTTATAGCGCTCGAGAGACCCGTCAGGGCGAGTCTTATGCCGGAAGACCCACTTGCCAGAGATGACATTGGCATGGGGTGGCCTCGGGACAAGCTGCCAGGTGCGGTTGCGCACCAGCGCGTCGAACTCCTCCTGCATCGCCGCGAGCCAATGCAGATCGCGATGTGCAGCTCGAGCGGACGACGGGAGAGGTGACGACGGGAGAGCGGACGACGGGAGAGGTACTCATACGCAGAATAACGCGTGTTGGGCTGGTGAATACCGGCGCGAGCACGAGTGACCATGCGGGTGTCCGGGGTGGTCGGCGGGGTCGGCGGCGCAGCTGATGAGGCGAACGAGGCCGGCGACGAGGCAGGCAAAGAAGCCGTCGAGGAGCCAGGGTCAGGCGCAGGGGATGTGCTCGCTGACCGGGCTAGGGACTCAACGGGAGTTGGGGGCAGCGTGGCCGCCGGCAAGGAGGCAGCCGGGCCGGCGGAAGCCGTCGAGGAGCCCAGGTCAGGCACATGGGATGCGCTCGCTGACCGGGCTACGGACTCAACGGGAGTCGGAGGTGCCGTGGCCGCCGGCAGGGGGGCGGGTCCGACATCGCGGACCCAGAGCGAGGCCCAGGCGCGGCGGGGGAGCCGAAGCCAGGGGAGGCCCACGCGCTGCAGGGGGCCTGAAGCCGGGAGGGGCCCCAAGCGCAAGTGAGCGGCCTCCCCTAGGGGCACCGATAGGCACGGGTGACGATGGCGAGTCGGCCGGTGGCGGTACCTGGTGAAAGGGAAAAGACCTCTCGTCAAAGTAAACGGGTCGTGAAGTGAAAACTCGGTGGGAAACCGGATCATAGCAACGATAACCTTTGGTGTTTGGTGGGTATCCGAGAAAGATGCATGCCACAGAGCGAGGTGCGAGTTTATGAGGAGTAGTGGAGGCGATGCTAGGATAATAGAGACACCCAAAAACACAAAGATCATCATAGGAAGGTGGGCTACCAAAGAGGAGATGATGTGGTGCAAAGTTCCCACGAGCACGACTCGAACGAATGTTGATGAGGAGAGAGGCGGTGGAGAGAGCGTCCGGCCAAAACCGGGGCGGGACATTAGCGTGGAAGAGAAGAGTGCGCACACAATCATTTAGGGTGCGAAGGATCCGTTCAGCGCGACCATTTTGTTGTGAGGTATACAGGCAGATGAGACGAAAAATCGTGTCGTGTGTGGCAAGGAGAGTGCGAACCCCGACGTTGTCGAACTAATTCCCCTTGTCAGTCTGCAAGGCATGAATGGGACGCCCAAACTGTGTAGCGACATAGGAGTAAAATGTAGTGAGAACGGAGAGTGCATCGGATTTTCTCCGCAACAAGAAGGTCCACACTTAGTGCGAAAAATCATCAAGTATGACAATATAGTATAAAAAATCTGTATTACTGGCAACAGGAGATGTCAACAAATCACTATGAATCAACTCAAATGGATACGACGCCACTGATGAGGACGCGCTAAACGGAAGATGGACGTGCTTGCCGAGACGACAAGCATGACAAGTGTGATCATCGATTTTATTACACGTGAATGAAAAAGTCCTAAGAATATGACGAAGGGTGGCTGGGTTCGGATGTCCCAGCCGAGCATGCCAAAGGTCCACCGTGGCGGAGAGAGCGACCGAAGCGGATGTGGAAGCGGCGGTGGAGTTCACCGGGTAGAGGTCGTCCGGGCTGTCACATCGATGGAGCACGGGTACGGGCATCCTTGACAGAAAAACCCTCTTCGTCAAATTCAACAGTTATACGATTTTCACGTGTAAGAGAGCGAACGGAAACAAGATTAGTGACTAACTCAGGTGAAACTAAGACATTAGACATATGAATAGGCGTACAGTTAGATGGAAAGGAACCATGACCGACATGAGTAATGGGAAGGGAAGACCCGTCCCCAACAGTGATACGACATGCAGTAGAAACTGGAAATACGGAATTGAGGTTACCAGGGTTGGAAGTCATGTGGGTGGTAGCCCCGGAGTCCATATACCAGTCGCCGCCTCCGGTGTACATGTTGGGTGTAGGGGCGGAGTGAAGCGCCGCAAGGAGAGCCGGATCCCAAGGGGCCGGCAGGAGTGCGGCAGCCGCGGCCGGAGGGGCGGTGTAGCCAGGCATGGCCGCGGCGGCGTACGGAGGTGCCGCGACGGGGTAGCCACCCGGGGCGGCGAGCAGCGCCTGATGCACACCGGGGCGGGGGCCGAAGATCCCAGCCGGGATGGGGGCCCGTGGCACGGGCATCGTGTACGCATGGACCACCCCCATCCAAGGGTTGGTCACGGCGGCCCAGCGGGCGGGGGTAGCTGCTGCTGCTACGGCT
>NC_041392.1:23648160-23649051 GCF_002162155.2 Triticum dicoccoides | reverse complement strand
GTGTTGTTGCTGCTGCTTCTTGCCGCGGCGCCCCCCGTGGCGACGATTAGGGGCAGGGGCGGCAGCTGGTAGACGGGCGGCGGTGGCGCCTGGTAGTACGACGCCGGCGGCGGTGGCGGAGGCCGCGGCGGCTGCAGCACCGTGGGAGGAGCGGCGCAGGAGGTGCCCGCCGCGAGAGCCGTGTGCGTGGCCCGGGACTTCACCATCTTCATCCTCCTCTCCTCCAACCGAAGATAAGCCACGACCCGAGGAAAGGTCGGGTCCGGGAGGAACGTGAGGTTGGAGGCCGCGTTGCTGAACTCCTTGTTGAGACCGGCGGTTAGCATGCTGAGGAGGAGGTCGTTGGAGACCCGCTCCCCGAGGTCACGAAGTTCATCAACAATATTCGTCAATGGACGAGTCAAGCTGATGGCAGCCAAAAAATTTCTGCTGAAGAAACACGCGGCGCTGGAGGGCATTGTCAAGGAAGAGCACGTTAAGCTTCGCCCACACCGTCTGCGCGTCATCGGTGTTGCAAACGATGGTGTGGAAGATGTCCTTGGAGATGGTTTGGTACAACCAGCGAGTGATGGTGGCGTCGATGGTCAGCCAGTCGACATCCGCGAACATGAGGTTGGAGTCGACGGAGCCATCGACGTGATCGATGAGGTGGTACTCGCGGAAGACGAGAGAGAAGTAGGTCTTACAGGTGTAGTAGGTGGAGTTGGCGTAGTCAAGGACGACGGGCACGCGGGCGAAGATGTCGAGATCGCGGACGACTTCCACCGGGGGAGGGGCCGGACCTTCGAAGGGGTTGGAGGGAAGGGAGGCGACGGCATGGGGAGAGGCCATGGATGCGGCGTGGCAACCGAGGAAGGGTGGTGGCGGCGCGGCTGAGTAGGAGGTGGCGAT
>NC_041392.1:23641996-23647677 GCF_002162155.2 Triticum dicoccoides | reverse complement strand
GTGGGTGGCGGTGGCTCGGGAGGGAGAGGGGTGGTGGCGGCGGCTCGGGAGGGAGAAGGAGGCGGCTCGGGAGAGGGAGAGGGATGGGGATGGGGAGGCGCACACGGCGGCGGGGTGAAGATGCGGTGGCGGCGCGGGTAGATGGCGGCGGCGCCAGCAATGTGCTGCGGCGGCGGCTAGGAGCGGAAGCTAGGGTTGGATCGGAAGGGAAACTGATACCATGTTGAAGGCAAAGCAACTCTCGATATATTGATCGGGTGCACGGTGCACGGTGCACGTATATATGGGTACAAGGGCAGTCCTCAGCCTCATCTATACAAGGAAACTAGAGGCGGGGCCGGTAGGAGATTATCCTAACAGATATATGCACATATATGTTCAACAGTCGGTGGTGAGGGGGGTCGCCGGATCCACGCGCGTGGATCGTTTTTACTCTTTCATAGTCTAGTTTTTTAGGTTGTTCATCATCTTGGCTTCAGCGGCAATGATCACGGCGCTGAATAAAGATTCTTCGGATCCTTCCCTGACGAGGCCATCAATCCTATGGTTGGGGATGAATTTGGAAACTAGTATGTTCAATCAAGGATGGCGTAGAGATGGCGGCATTCTCGTGGTGGACTATGTCCACGGGCTCCGCCGTTGTGACGGTGTTTTCTCTAGCGTCGGCGCGGAGCTTGGGAGGTAGTTCAGGAGCGGATGCAGATTGTGGTGTGCATCGACGATAGCTGGAAGACGGAACGTATGCTGGGTTCGTGGTTCGTGGATGGCGGGTATGGTTTCCTCCTTCGGCGTCTTAGTCGTGGTGGGGTGCCAGATCTGGAGTTCGATGATGTGTCCGGGGTGTTGCCCCGGTATGATTCGTTCAACGGCAAGGGCTTCACTTTTGGTGAGCCACCTTGGAGGTCTGCAAAGCTGCATATCAGCAATGGAGTCGCATTGAGCTCGGACGAGGAGGTGGTCGGTCATCCTTTTCTTCGGTGGCTGCTATGGTGGTGCCGGAGGCAGGTGATGGGCGTTGGTATCAACCTGAGAGATGTTCTGCTATCTTTTCAGTTTTGTCATGTCGGTCCTTCCATGATTTGTACTTTAATATTTATGATATGAATGAGACATGCATTACCATGCAAAAAAAAGTTGACTCGAACTACTCCTAGTTCTTGACTCTCGCGTAAACGTATCTGGCATGCAAGCCATGACTTGATGGAAACTGGATTTTTCATCAACTCTAAAAAACTCAAATACATCTTGCCACCAAGTTTCTCCTTCTCCGTCCCTTGGCGGCTAGGGCAAACTCTCCCCTCCATGCTTCGCCGGCGAGCCCGTAGATTCGCGTCCCCTCTGCCTGCCTCTCCGGCGGACGGAGGCAAGGACGGGAATTCCGATGTCTCTACTCTAGTTAGTAGTTTACGTTAGGGTTTTCTAGTCCTCGTAAATGCGGCCCTCAGATGGATGACGAAGCTTCTTCTTCGAGTTGGTATTTCGGACTCCAAACCTTATCGCGTTCGTCCATTTGGACATAATCGATCGAGATCGAGCATAGATTCTTGCCATCCTCTTGGGACGGTGAGGTTAGGGTTTTTGCCTTGTGGCGAGATTGATGTCAGGTGTTTCGGATCTATTCAAGAGTTCAACGGCGATGACCACGGCTCCAGGGCACTGGCCCTTAGAGGCACGTGCACGAAGACTTCCCGATTGCCATCGACAAGGCCAAACCAGCTCTGGTAGGGGAACCATGACAACGTCACGTCCCGATGGCGGTAGTGATCGTTCAGTGGTCTCGGAATTTCGATGTAATTTCCATTAAGTTTGAGATGCTTTGTACTTTCGGTGAATTTTGATAATAGATATGGATTTTCACAAAAAAAAATCAAATACAGAAGTGCGGATTATTTTCAATAGTCTCACCCTAATTCAAAATTAACACGGCTCGACTTAAACTTTCATGTCCTTGCGACCACGTCTGGAAATAGGCATTGCGCCTCTTGCTCTGCTATGTTTTGCCACCGCGTGAGCTTGGTGGTCGTCCTACACTCGGTTTACACCATACTCCTATTGTACTTGCTTGAAGTTGATTCGTCCTCTACTATCGCACACTTCCCCGTTTCACGACGGTTTGCCTACCACTCTTTTTCGTATGTCGGCATAATGCTTTACCTAGATATGCCACTCGATGATCTTTCTAGAACAAGGCAGCGCACGCACCATCTGACATACATCTGCTCCCACCATGAACAATTGAGTGAAGTCAGGAAGTGCGAGAACTGGTGCTTTGTTGACCAACATGGCACTTCGACTTGTTATGACGCGTTTGGTTGCTCGCGTGATTTTTTGTCACTTTGCATACTTGGCCCAAGTGAGCCTGGTTGAGCTAATGCGGGCAAAAAACTAGCATCTGCATGTTGATTGGTTGCTAGCATCCCCTTTCCTTCCATCGTAGCAACGACTCTATGCACTGTGTTTGGTTGCTCGCATCGCTATGCTCATACTAGTGCATGTTGTTCGGTTGCATACAGGCAGAGAGGTCTAGTTACCTTGTACCTTACGTTGTGAGCTTACTGCTACATCTTACACACGATCACACCAACAAAACAACACTACAATCACAATGAACTGGACGATGATGATGAAGTTCTGCAGCCCAAAGTGTCGATCCGCATTGCAAACTTCAACATTGCATGACTCCTTGAGGACGGCCTTGGAGTGAGCACCATATGTCGCCCGTCTACTCTTAAACCCTCCGTGGCAGTTGTTCTTGTAACCTGACACATGTTCATTGCATGTTTTCCATAAACAGTAAACCCCTGGAACCATCCCTCGGAACACCATTGATACATCTCCGACATATATATAATTTTTTATTGTTTCATGCTATTATCATACCACTTTACATATTTTTTGGAAACAATATATATTATTTTTCTAGACTAAACTACTAATCTAGTGTTCAGTACCAGTTCATGTTTTTTTGCATGTTTTTGGTTTCGCGGAAAATCCATATCTAGGAAGGTCCAAACACGATGAAAACTTACGATCATTTTTGTGGAATGCACATGATTCTGGGCGCAAGAATCAACATAGGATGACCCTCGTGGGCTCCAAGAGCCTAGGGGGTGCCCCCTAGGGGCGTGGGGGCCAGGCTTGTGGGCACACTGTGAAGCTTCTAGAGCTTTCCTTCGGACACAAGGAAGATAATTATGAGAAACAAATCGTGTTCAAATTTTAGCCCGATCAGAGTTACGTAACTCTGCCCACATAATAAACGGTATTCGTCCAGAAAACCCTAGAGGAAACAGAGAAGAAAATGGAGAGAGAAATCCAATATTGGAGGGGCTCCCACCCTCCAGGAGACATGGTGGCAAGGACCAGAGGGGAACCCTTCTCCCATATAGGGGGAATGCCAAGCAACAAGAAGAAGGAGGGGAGATCTCCCCCCTCTCTCTCGGTGGTGCCAAAGCACCGCTGGGGGAACCATCATGATGACAATCATCTCCAAGAACACCGTCGTCTTCAGCACACCTCCATCACCTTCCTCCCTCTATAATCAGCGGTCCACTCTCCTGCAACCTGTTGTAATCCCCTACTTGAACATGGTGCCTTTATGCTATATATTACTATCCAATGATGTGTTGCACCTTTATTATGTTTGAGTAGTTTATTTTTTGTCATGTGGGCTAACTGTGGTATGGTATGGTTGATATGCGTTGTATGTCATTTTGATGATGTCCTATATGGTGCCCGCCATGTCGCGCAAGCGTATGGGATCCCCGCTGTAGGGTGTTGCACTATGTTAATGATTTGCTTATAGTGGGTTGCTGGAGTGACTAGAAGACTAAGTTGCATATGGGATCAAAGGGGACTTTTAACTTAATCCTATGGTTGTGTTTTACCTTAATGAATATTTATTAGTTGCGGATTCTTGCTAGTGCTCCAATCATAAGAACATGTGATCTCAGTACGGAAAGTGTGTTAGCTTAAGCCTCTCCCTCATATGTATGATAAGTATCACTATCGTGTCATATTCAATTGCCTAAGGACAATTTTGCACATCCTACCACCACTTTTACAAACTCGTGTTATTTACTATATTGTTCTTTATTTAAAATAACATCTAACTTTTATTTACACATTCTTAATTATTTTGCAAACCTATCCAATTACACTTGCAAAGTAGTATTATTCTTGTTTTAGGTAAAGCGGGTGTTAGCGTGCACAGAGTTGTATCGGTGGTCGATAGAACTTGAGAGAATATGAATTTTACATGTAGCTCCACGTTGGGTTTGACACTCTTATTATCATAAGGGCTACAACATCCCCTATACTTGTGGGTTATCAAGACATTTTCTGGCACAGTTGTCGAGGAGCAATAGCGTGGGGTGAATATTCTCATGTGTGCTTGTTTTCTTTATCTCTAAGCAGATTTTACTTTATGTTCTAAATTGTTCTCTACCTTTAGTTATTGGTATGGAATACGAAACACCAAAAAAATTAGTTGTACTTGCCACTCATGCAGATGGGGAACCTCCTAGGACCCTCGATGTTGGTTATGTGTGAAACATTAAATAATACTTTGATAATCCTGGTAAATCCCCGTTCAACATGATAATGCGATACACTTTGGATCAGCACAAATACTTTAGGATTAACGATTGTCTCAAAAAGGGAAACACTGATGGGATCAAATAGAATGTTGCGTTGGTATGCTTGGAATATATGCCCTATGTATGATTATACTTGTTGTTCCAAGATGGAGGCACCACACCTTCCCTTCCAATGTGAATTTAATGATAATGAAACCTTGGCTTCTTATGCTAATGGAACAAATAATTACTATGATATGGAGAAAATAGACAAATTTTTTGCTTTCAACGGTGCTTATGAAATTATGATGATGCTCTTTAAAAATCTGAAAATCTTGGCATACTTAAATATTGCTATGAAAATTATGAATACAATGCTCATATTAGTGAATTTATTCAGAGAATGTCTGCTGCACTGGAAGATACTAGTATTTCCCAGGATTCTATGGAAGAATAAATTGATGAAACCATGAGCTCATTAGATGAAAAATTTGAGGAGGACAGCGAAGAAGAAAAGGAGGAAGAGCAGATTAGCTACGCGTGCCCACCTTCTAATAAGAGTAACTCTTTAACTTATACATTGTTTAGTTTTCCCTCCATGATTCCTAGAGGATGATTGCTATGATCCCTTGGATTCATTTGAAATATCCCTTTTTGATGAACTTGATGCTTGGTATGATTATGGCCATGGTGACACTATGAATGATGCTTCTGGTGATGAACTTGCTATAGTTCTTGTGTGAAAAATTAAATTGTTTCTATTGCACCCACACTTGATATTCCTATTATCTTTTCGGATTCTCCCAACTACACTATATCAGAGAAGTTTGTTCTTATTAAGTATTATTATATTGATGGGTTGTGTTTTACCGTTGAATGTAACTTTTCGAGTAGATGATTTTTCATATAAAAAACTTTTTAATCCGAGTTCGTATGCAAAAGTTATGCCCATTTTACAAATTCCAGAGAGATTTTGCAAATAAAGTCAAAATTCACATTTGCAAATTTTCCCAACAACTAGACCACATATCACATGGAAACTTATTTTCTTTTATTTTTTTGACATTTCCATCATTTCTTTTATTTTTTCTAAAACTGAAAAGG
>NC_041392.1:23633212-23641675 GCF_002162155.2 Triticum dicoccoides | reverse complement strand
TACCGGTTCGTGGCACGAACCGGGACTAAAGGTCTCATCCCCATTAGTTACACTTTGTTGTTACAACTTATATGTTACTTTGCGATCATTACTAAATTATAAATCATTGTTAATTAAAATTCGCTTTGATATTCCTTGGGATCCTGGTGGATCAATTATTTGAACACTTTATGCCTAGCTTAGTGGCTTTAAAGAAAGAGCTACATGCAAGACTTTTGGGAAACGTAGAAGAGAAAGAAAATTGTGCCTACGCACACCGAAGATAAATATGAAGATGCATAACGGGTTGTGATCACGATCGTTACCATCACTGAGTTGCAGCGGAAGAGGAACGTGTCGGTGTAATTCGTACTTGGTCCCTCGAACCATCGATGAACGATCCCGTGAACTGCACACGAATAGTCCCTCGAACCGAAGGTTGAAAGCACGACCTCTCTACTTGGTTGCAAGCGTGCAGCACTCACGATTTGGCAACACTTTGTCGTCCAGACCTAATCGTCACCGGAGAATTAGAAGGAGGAGATTAGAATCACACCGGGGTTCTAATTATGATGATTAGAGAATTATTAGTCTAGTTCTAATTAGTCAACTAGGACCAACTATAACTAGAGGAACTAGAGGAGGCTCCAAAACTTGTGTGTCAAAAGAGCAGCAAACCTCAAGTATATATAGGTTAGAGGGGAGAGGGAGGGCTACCACCAAGGAGAAAGGATTCCTCCTTGCTGCGATGGCCAGGGGGAGGAGGAGTAGGACTCTTCCCCTTCCCCAATTCGGCCTCCTTCCATAGGAGAAGGGGGCGCCTCCCACTTAGGCCCTTGTGGCCCAAGTTGCCTTCCACTTCTTAGCCTTTTAAGGGCCGTTGATATTAAATTAAATATAAAAATTTCTAAATATATCATTTTATATATTTTTTAACACCCCAAAAACATTTTCCACTATTATTTATTGGTAATACCCAGTATTACCCGATATTCATCGAAACCCTTCCCGTGACCCCCAAACGCTTCTGGATCCTCTCGGGGCTATTTTCCATATTAATGAAACAATTCCACAAATATATTCTCATCACTCGCATCCTAATAACACTCAGCAAATCGTGATTGCCTTAATCTTGTGACCCCGTACGTTCGATAACTCACACACATGAACGAAACCCCTTCATTCAATTACCGACAGCGGCACCGTGGACATCCATATCGGTCCCTGTGAGCACTCGAATGATATTCGAGTGAACCTTTGGTTATCATGTGATGTCCCCTTTGCTTTGCGATACTTCACAAAACCCGGGATGCATCGGTATCATCCTGAGTTATCACCATGCTCGTTACTGATTTTGTTCTGTCACGCTATTGTGCTCTGGCATCCCTGTGACGAAGTCACCTATGTCTGGACAAACAATGATGGATGTCGTCACACTGGGAGGGCCCTAAGAATATATCTCCATCGACGGAGGAGCAAATCCCACTCTCGAGCTATCCTACAACTTGTCAAACTTTCCAATGAACCTGTAAGTTGTCATTATGATCACCTTCTTACAGGTGACTTATACATCCATTTTGCATCATGATTTCCTACTATTATTTATATTATGTTTGGTCATTATTCCACCTTCTGATGCAATTCTAATGCCTTTTCTCCGTTAATTTGCAAGATTTACATGGAGAGGGAGATTACCGGCAGTTGGAATTCTGGACCTGAAAAAGCTACAGCAAAGATAGCTATTCTAAAAAACTCCAAATGACCTGAAACTTTACTATGCTTTTTTATTGAATATATAAAGAAATACCAGAGTGGGGCCCACAGCTAGCCTCCAGTGTCCATCTTCTACTATATAAGAGGTTTTTACCTACAAAAATATAAGAGTAATACTTTTGGGATGAAGCGCTGCCGTTTCAAGGCGGAACCTGGGCAAGAGCACTTTTGCTCTCTGGCAGAATGATTCCGCCAGGGATACTTCCCTATGGGAGGAGGAAATCGAAGCCATTGACATCACCAATGATCCTCTCATTGTGGGAGGACCAACCTTTATCAACATCTTCACCAGCACCGTCTCATCTCAAACCCTAGTTCAACTCTTGTATTCAATTTTTGTCTCAAAACCTCATATTGGTACTTGTGGGTATCTAGTAGTGTCGATTGCACCTTGTAGTCGATGGTAGTTGCTTTATTTGTTGGAAGATTAAATGTTCAAATCCTTAAGCATATTTGATACCCCTCTGAACTTGAACATTATGATTTGCGAGTAATTAATTTTGTTCTTGGGGACATCATAGAAGTCTTGTTATAAGTAATCATGTGAAGTTGGAGTTCGTTCGATATTTTGATGATATGTATGTTGTTGCTTCGTTTAGTGGTGTCATGTGAATGTCGACTACATGACACTTCACCATACTTGGGCCTAAGGGAATGCATTATGGAGTAATAAGTAGATGATGGGTTGCTAGAGTGACATAAGCTTAAACCCTAGTTCATGTGTTATTCCGGAAGGGGCTCATTTGGATCCATCTGTTCCATGCTATGGTTAGATTTATCTTAATTATTCTTTCGTAGTTGCAGATGCTTGAGAGAGGGGGTAATCATAAGTGGGTTGCTTGTTCAAGTAAGAATAGCAACCAAGCACTGGTCCGCCCACATATCAAATTATTAAAGTAACAACCATAAATCAACTAAATATGATGAAAGTGACTAGACAACAATTCCCATGTGTCCTCGAGAACGCTTTGCTTTATATAAGAGAACTTTTAGGCTTGTCCTTTTCTATAAAAAGTATTGGGCCACCTTGCTGAACCTTTGTTACTATTGCTACTTGTTACTTGTTACGAATTATCTTGCTACAAAACTATCTATCACTTCTACTTAAAGCACTTGCAGAGAATACCTAGCTGAAAACTGCTTGTCATTTTCTTCTGCTCCTCATAGGGTTCGACACTCTTACTTATCGGAAGGACTACGATTGACCCCCTATACGTGTGGGTCATCAAGACTCATTTCCGACGCCATTGCCAGGGAGTGCAGCACCTTTGGTAAGTGAAATTTGGTAAGGGAACATTTATATTACGTGCTAAAAATTTTTGTCACTTGTTACAACGGAAAATAATCTGTTGAAGGGTTTGGTCAGGGTATCTTCACCTCGACCGGAAGCAATAAGAGTTGCTCCTCAACCTACTGAAAATATTTATTATGAGATTCCCTCAGGTATGTTAGAGAAACTGCTAGCTAATCCTTATGCAGGAGATGGAACAATACATCCTGATATGCACTTAATCTATGTGAATGAAATTTGTGGATTGTTTAAGCTTGCAGTTTATCTGACGATGGAGTTAATAAGAAAGTATTCCCTTTATCTTTGGAGGGAAATGCATTGACATGGTATAGGCTATTGGAAGATATTGGAACATGGGATTGGAACCGGCTAAAATTGGAATTTCATCAAAAGTTTTATCCTATGCACCTGGTTCATCGTGATCGGAATTATATATATAATTTTTTGCCTCATAAAAGGGGAAAGTAGCGCTCAAGCTTGGGAGGCTTAAATACATGATGTATACATGCCCCAATCATGAGCTCTCAAGAGAAATTATTATACAAAAATTTATGCTCGGCTTTCTCATAATGATCAATCTGTACTCGATTCTTCTTCTGTTGGTTCCTTTATGAAGAAAACTATTGAGTTAAAATGGGGTCTTCTGGAAAGAATTAAACGCAACTTTGAAGATTTGGAACTTGACAAAGGTGAAGAGTCGGGTATAAAACTTGAGTTTGATTGTGCTAATTTTTTTATGGAAACTGATGCTTTTCAGAAGTTTAGTACTAATACTAAATATGGACTTGACTCTGAGATAGTAGCTTCCTTTTGTGAATAATTTTCTACTCATGTTGATCTCCCTAAGGAGAAGTGGTTTAAATATCATCCACCTATTTGAAGAATTGTTAGAGGAACCTGTTATAGTTAAAGATGCAACGACTATTTATATTGTTGATCCAGTTGTCTGGTGTTGCTTATATTGAGAAACCACCTTTTCCTGTTAGGATTAATTAAGGAACATGCTAAAGCTACAAATATGGTTAATAAAATTAATATTAGAACACCTAAACCCTATGAAAAAAATATGTGTGGAACCTAATATTGCTATGATAAAGGATCTCTTGGTTGATAATATTGATGGGCATGTTATTTACTTCTATGATGAAGCTACTAGAATTGCTAAACCTGCTAGAAAGGAGCGAGATATGCTACATAATAATAAGCCAGTAGTTGGAATGCCTGTTGTTTCTGTTAAAATTGGAGATCATTGCTATCATTGTTTGTGTGATATGGGTGCTAGCGTGAGTGCTATTCCATTTACTTTATATCAAGAAATTATGAATGATATTGCACCTGCTGAGATTGAAGACATTGATGTTACTATTATAAGCTTGCAAATAGAGATACTATTTCACGGGTTGGGATTGTTCGAGACGTTGAAGTCTTGTGTGGTAAGATCAAATACCCTACTCATTTCTTAGTACTTGGTTCACAGCAAGATAATTCTCGTCCCATTATATTTGGTAGGCCTAGCTTTCTTAAATACCGTTAATGTTGAAATTGATTGTGTTAAAGAAAAGGTTAGAGTTAAGTTTGGTGATGTATCTCATGAGTTTAATTTCTCTAAGTATAGTAGACAACCACATGAGAAGGAATTATCTAGTAAAGATGAAATTAATGGTCTTGCTTCTATGGCCGTACCTCCTACTGATCCATTAGAACAATATTTGCTAGACCATGAAATTGATATGCATAAAAATGAAAGAAATTAAATAGATGAGATATTCTTTAAACAAGCACCTATCCTTAAACATAATTTACCTGTTGAAACTCTTGGAGTTCCTCTCTCACCTAGGAGTGATCTTGTGTTTGAATTAAAGAAACTACCTGATACACTAAAATATACTTATCTTGATGAGAAGAAGATATCATGTTATTCTTGGTGCTAACCTTTCAGAGCATGAAGAAAAGATATTACTTCAAACTCTGAGGAAGCATCGTCCTGCTATTGGATATACTTTTGATGATCTTAAGGGCATTAGTGCCACTTTATGTCGGCACAAGATTAATATGGAGCCTGATGTTAAACCCGTCGTTGATGACCAATGTCGTCTGAATCCTAAGATGAAGGATGTGGTAAGAACTAAAATATTAAAGCTTCTAGAGGCAGGTATAATTTATCATATTGCTGATAGTAGATGGTTAACTCATGTTCATTGTGTTCCTAAGAAAGGAGGTATAACCATCGTTTCTAATGATAAAAATGAACTTATCCCACAAAGAGTTGTAACTGGTTATAGGATGGTAATTTATTTCAGGTAATTAAACAAAGCTACTAGAAAAGATCATTACCACTTGCCTTTTATTAATAAAATGTTAGAAATATTATCTAAGCATACACACTTTTGTTTTCTTGATGGATATTCTGGTTTTCTCAAATGCATGTGTCAAAAGAAGATCAAGAGAAAACTACTTGTACTCGTTCTTTCGGAACTTATGCTTATAGATGTATGCCTTTTGGTTTATGTAATGCACCTGCTACCTTTCAAAGATGTATGACTATGATTTTTGTGAAAAGATTGTTGAGGTATTCATGGATGATTTTTCCATTCATGGGACTTCTTTTGATAATTACTTAAGCAACCTTGATCGAGTTTTGTAGAGATGTGAAGAAACTAATCTTGTCTTGAATTGGGAGAAGTGCCACTTTATGGTGAATGAAGGTATAGCACTTGGGCATAAAATTTATGAACGAGGTATTGAGGTAGATACAGCTAAAGTTGTTGCAATTGACAAAATGCCATGTCCTAAAGATATTAAAGGTATAAGAGGTTTCCTGGTCATGTTGGTTTCTATAGAAGATTCATTAAAAATTTCTCTAAGATTTCTATGCTGCTAACTAATCTCCTTCAAAAATATCTTCCATTTGTCTTTTATGATGATTGCGTAGAAGCCTTTGAAATACTTAAGAAACACGGCCATGCCTCTCACGGAAGGAGAAAAAAAATGCAATTTTTCCGTTTCTGAGAGGCACGGCCATGCCTCTCGTGGAAGCAAAACCGTGCCTCTGGCAGAAGAAAAAAACATTTTTTTCGTTTCCGAGAGGCACGGCCGTGCCTCTTGCGAAAGCAAATTCGTGCTTCTCGCCGAAGCAAAACCATGCCTCTCGTGGAAGAAAAAAACACGTATTATCACGCAAAAATAAAAAAAGTTTGAATTTATTTTGTCAAGAAGCTAAGAAAGACCGGTGGAAAACCAAAAAGCCGAAAATAAGGGGGAAACCCGTCTAAAAGCCGAAAACGCGTGCGAGAAGTTTAAAAAAATCACGAGGGGGCACCTAGAGCGCGACACGTGGCGGCGGCTGAGAGCACACAACTTGGCACACTCTCAGCCCACCCCCAAGTGAGTGTTGGCAGGCTCCCAAAGGTGCGCTCGTCAACTACTTGCTCTCACAAATCGCACCCCCACCTTACCGCATGGCTGGACTACCCCCATCCAATGTCCTTGGGCCACTCCAAAAAGAAGTTCTCTTGGGTGTTAGAGGCAGCTGCATTTTTTTTATGTTTGTTGACTGAAAAACTGACCCATCTACGCAATTTTCTACCGCACCTATGCATGGTACATATTTGATTTTGCTTAGTATATACAAAATGTAGTAGAGAAAAAAGGGGGACTTAGTGTATACAAAAAGAATGCAAAAATAAATAAATCTAAGACAAAAAATAAATTCATCAGCAAAACTTTAGTCCCTTGTTCTTCCATTGGAAAAGTTTAATGATCTCTTCCAAAGAAAGAACATTGAAAAGGATGAGAGGTTGTTTTCAAAACCAACTATGATGTGTAATAGCAAAAACAAACACTGAGGGAGATAATACATAGGGGATAAAGGATCAAACCTCCTTTCGATATTTTGATAAACATCACTGTAACATCAGGAAGCAGGAAAAGCACAAAAAAGACGCACGCACACAAAGAGAAACGCTGATAACTGGCCACCCATACTCTTAGTTGATACTATTTTGAAAAGAGGTTTGAGTGGCTACAAGCCACAGAGGTGCGTACAGACACATGAAATATATCATTCACTTAAGAAAAGTGTGAATAAGGTGTCAAACAACATCAAAATAAGAGTAGTACAAACTAAGGGGGATATGGTTACATATGGTGAAAACACAATGGCCAAGTACAACTAGCACCACCCTTATTGACCTCAAAGCTGTAAGAAGGATCAACGTCCAAGCCGTGACACGACCACATCGTGTTTAGGAGGGTGATTGTTAGACTTAAACACAATTTAGTGCGCGGAACGTGCACGTGGTCAAGTAGGAATAGGAATCCATGTACGAGTAGGTTACGTGCATATATCCTAGTAGGACCAGTATTAGCAAACCGAGTAGAATTGCTGATAGCTAGGTTTACTATATATATGTGTACCCTGCTTGTAAAAGTACCACCGTGAGAAAATCAATACAAAGTCAACAGGCTCGACAGGAGCCTGCGGCCATCAAACAATCGATTTTTGTGTGTTGTGCTATCTACGTGAGCTAGCTAGATCAAGTTGATATTCTGGCTAGAGGTGCTCGTACGTACTAGTACTACATACACGTCCAGATAGATCGATTGCAGGAGATTAGCTTTGTACTACGGTCCATCTCTGCGTAAAGTAATTCATCGAGTTCGTCAGCCAGCATCGTTCATCATCGTCTTTTGTGGTCGACCGTATCGCCATCACCGGAAGTACTCGACGTCAGGACTGGGTCAACATCGATCCAAGTTGTATAAACCTTTCCAACGCCCTAATCTTGTTAAGGACTTTTAGGAAATCATAAGGGGGATGGTTGAAATAGAATTAGGACGTTGGCCCTATTTGGATATTCTAACTCAGTTAGAGGTTAGAGTTAGATTCTAACTCTGAACTTCTCCTGAACTAACTCTAGCCAAAGAGGTGTTTGAATGTCAGGATTAGATGGAGCGCGGATACGGTGAGGCTTCTTCACGGACAGTGCGAGAGGGAGGAAGGGAGAGGACGAGAAGTTTCGAGGAAGTGGCGAGGGATCTGCTGCGGGAGAGTTAGAGAAAAAAGTGCTTTTTTAGTAGTTCCGAGAAGAACTAACCCAAATAAGCACCTCTTGAGCGGGTTAGATTGTTTGGATGGGTTAGATGCATCTAACCCAAACTAACCCTTCTGTTTAGATATTTTTAGGTTAGTTGAGTTTAAACTAACCCAAATTAACTCTAACCCACGGATCCTGAAACAGGGCCGTAGTTACGGATTAACTTACGGACTAACTTTCAGGGACATAATTGTTACGGATTAACCTCCAGGGACAGAGATTTTTTTCTAGAACCTAGGGAAAATTGTTACGGACTAACTTTCAAGGACAGAGGGTTTTTAACGGATGCGCTAAAACTCAGTCGACTGAGTTTTACCGGAGTCT
>NC_041392.1:23616799-23632709 GCF_002162155.2 Triticum dicoccoides | reverse complement strand
AATAAGTTATTCTTCACTCGAGGTAATTTTACGATCATTTCATAATTAAATTACATTTCGAATTTAAATAGTTACATTTCTATTGATTCACTACGTAAAATTTGACATAAGAAAATAAAAATATAGGTCATAAGACAAGAAAATTTGCAGTTTATGTGTATTTTAGACTATGTTTTTACGTTTGTAATTTTACATGACATAAAATATTTTTTACGCCGATTATATATTTTCTTATGGTCCCTTTTTGCATCGGAAATACGACAGAACTTATAGAATGTAAAATTATGGTGCATTGATGGTAAAATAGAGGGGGGTGAAGAATAACTATTACTCACCCAGGGTGACGAATAACGCGACCCTATATATAGTGTTACTAGGGCATTTCCTATTTGGCGCTGCAGGCGCCGGTTTCTACCGGCACCTGCAGCAGCTTACTCGCGGGCGGCCCATCTCACCTCCCTTTTCCTGCAGCACAAACAGCGCAGGTGAAGAAAATCGAACACGGGACCACAGAGATGGAACCACACCGCAATAACCACCACGCCAACACGCCCGACGTGTTAATATATTCTTTCGACGTTTCTTATTTCTTATTTCCTCTTTCCTTTTTCCTTTTTTCTTTCTTCGTTTTTTATATTTTTTTGTTTCTTTTTTCCTGGTTTGGTGATTTCTTTCAATTTCGTGAACTTTTC
The DNA here is from genome assembly GCF_002162155.2 of Triticum dicoccoides. Taxonomy (NCBI): domain Eukaryota; kingdom Viridiplantae; phylum Streptophyta; class Magnoliopsida; order Poales; family Poaceae; genus Triticum; species Triticum dicoccoides. Next base: position 23,632,017 of record NC_041392.1, on the reverse strand, counting down.
TTAAAACGGATGAGTTTTTTTTTCTCAAAACTGATTTTTTTGTTCAATGCAATGAACTATTTTTCAAATTTGATGAACTTTTTCTAATCCTTTTGATTTTTTTTGAAAATCCATGAACTCTTTTCAATTTCGATGAACTTTTTCTCAAAACTGATTTTTTTCCATTCAATTCAATGAACTATTTTTCAAATTTGATGAACTTTATCTAATTCTTTTGATTTTCTTGAAAATCCATGAACTCTTTTCAATTTCGATGAACTTTTTCTCAAAACTGATTATTTTTTCATTCAATTCAATGAACTACTTTTCAAAATTTGATGAACTTTTTTCATTTTTTTTGAAAATCCATGAACTCTTTTCAATTTCGGTGAACTATTTTGACATTCGATGAACTTTTGTAAAAATGGATGAACTTTTTATCATTTTTTATGAACTTTTTTCAAGTTCGATGAACCTTTTTTTCAGAAACGATGAACTTTTTGCATATGTGATGAACTGTTTCTGTAATCCCATGAACTTTTTTCAAATCCGATGAATTTCTTTTTCAAATTTGTGAACTTTTTTCAAATCCAATGAACTTTTTTAATCAAAAATTAGAAAAGTTCATCGATTTGAAAAATAGTTCACGATTTTAGAAAAAATCATCATATGAGGAAGAAAAAAAATAAGAAACAGAACAGAAAAATGAAAAAACAAAAAAGGTAAGAAGAACCTAATAAAGAAAAGAAGTGATGTAACCTACCGGATCTGTCGCTGTGGCTGAGTGGTTAGCTTGTTGTAATACGAGACAGGAGGTTGCCAGATCGAGTCTCCTCACAAGCGCCAACTTTATTTTATTTTTCCTGTTGTGCACGCTCCTTTTTTGGGCCGGCCCGCTTCCCGTCGCTTGCGAGCGCCAGAAGCGCCAACCGGCGCTTAAAGCACGGATTAGGAGCTCCCATATATACGAGCCGCTCGCTCAAGTTGCTGGGAGCAACTAGTTAACGAGCGCTCCTTCGGGAGCCTCAAAACGATCAGTGCCACTTGGCGCGCTCTCAGCCATTTGCCACGTGTCGCGCTCTGAACGCTCCCTTATACAAATGCTATTTTTTGGATGAATATAATTTTGTTTTCTTGTTATAAATTGTACTACATCAAGAAAACGGGCTTCACTAGAGAAGGGGCTAACAGGTTATACTCAAAAAAATAGGCTAGCTAATGGGCAGGACCAAAATAAACAACTAATGGGTTTGGCATGATTGAAATTATTGGGCCAGAACCTTAATTGGGCTGGTTAGTACATGGGCCATGCTGGTCGCCACGTCAGATCCACGTGGATGCCCTGCTAGTTCCACTTTGCTTTTAGATTATGAAAATCTGTGACAGTTTGCTCCGTCACCAAGGTTTGGGCCTAGTTTGGGCCCATGGCAGACCCATGACGGTTGATACGTCTCCGTCGTATCTACTTTTCCAAACATTTTTGCCCTTGTTTTGAACTCTAACTTGCATGATTTGAATGGAACTAACCCGGACTGACGCTGTTTTCAGCAGAATTGCCATGATGTTGTTTTATGTGCAGAAAATAAAAGTTCTCGGAATGACCTGAAACTCCACGGAACATCTTATAAAAAATAATAATAAATCTTCGCCAAAGATGAAGACCAGGGGACCCACACCCTATCCACGAGGGTGGGGGTTACCCCCCCTAGGGCACGCCCCCTACCTCGTGGGCCCCCTGGAGACCTTCCGACGCCAACTCCAACTCTAAATATTTGTTTCCGGGGAGAAAAAAATAGAGAAGAAGAAATCATCGCGTTTTACGATACGGAGCCGCCGCCAAGCCCTAAAACCTCTCGGGAGGGCTGATCTGGAGTCCGTTCGGGGCTCCGGAGAGGGGGATTCGTCGCCGTCGTCATCATCAACCATCCTCCATCATCAATTTCATGATGCTCACCACCGTGCGTGAGTAATTCCATCGTAGGCTTGCTGGACGGTGATGTGTTGGATGAGATTTATCATGTAAGCGAGTTAGTTTTGTTAAGGTTTGATCCCTAGTATCCATTATGTTTTGTGATTGATGTTGCTATGACTTTGCTATGCTTAATGCTTGTAACCAGGGCCCGAGTGCCATGATGATGCCTCTTTTTGAGCGCTTTTCCTCCCAAACCATCCAATAAAAAGGATGATGAGGATTTTGAGCGCTTTGCTGAAATGATTAGACCTATCTTTCTGCGTATGCGATTGACTGATATGCTCAAAACTAATCCTTATTCTAAGTATATGAAGGATATCATTACTAATAAAAGAAAGATTCCGGAAGCTGAAATTTCCACCATGCTTGCTAATTACACTTTTAAAGGTGGAATACCAAAGAAACTTGGAGATTCAGGAGTACCCACTATACCATGCTCCATTAAAATAAATTATGTTAAAACTGCTTTATGTGATCTTGGAGCCGGTGTTAGTGTTATGCCTCTTTCTTTATATCGTAGACTTGATTTGAATAAGTTGACACCTACTGAAATATCTTTGCAAATAGCTGATAAATCAACTGCGATACCTGTCGGTATTTGTGAGGATGTGCCTGTTGTGGTTGCAAACGTTACTATTTTAACGGACTTTGTTATTCTTGATATTCCTGAGGACGATAGTATGTCTATTATTCTTGGAAGACCTTTTGTGAATACTGTAGGGGCTGTTATTGATTGCACCAAAGGCAATGTCACTTTTCATGTTAATGGTAATGAGCATACAGTACACTTCCCGAGGAAACAACCTCAAGTTCATAGTATCAACTCTATTGGAAAATTCCATCGATTATATTTGGAGGTTTTGAATTTCCTCTTCCTACTGTCAAGAAGAAATATGATATACCTATTATTGGGGATGTGCATATCCCCGCTGAGGTAACTTAGTGTTATTCGAAATTTCTCTGGTTTCATGTTATTCGGAATGAGTTTATTAACAAGACCTGATCAACCATGTTAGTGGATTCCTTTTGATAAGCATGAGATGGATGAAACTAGAAGCACAACCTTCTGTACCCTCTTTATACTTTCTGTTATTTAGTTGAAATAAAGTACAAATAGTATTTTTCTGTCTGTTTCCTGATTTATCCGTGCAATATAAAAATATCTCGAAAATAAAAGTCCTCTAAATGCCATGCCAATATAATATGATTTTTTCGGGAATATTTGAGGATTTATAGTGCAAAAATCACCGCGGGGGGCGGGGGGGCTGCCACCTGGTCACGAGGGTGGAGGGCGCGCCCCCTGCCTCGTGGGCCCACGGTGGCCTTCCTCCACTTATTCCTGCACCCATCCTCTTCTTCGTCCTCCCACAAACACGAAAAACCAGCTCAACCACGAGTTCTAGCCCACTTTGTTGTGATTTTCGATCTCCTTGCTCAAAGCACCTCTCACCAAACTGCTTGGGGAGATTGTTCCTTGGTATGTGACTCCTCCATTGGTCCAATTAGTTTTTGTTCTAGTGCTTTATTCTTTGCAAATTTTTGTTGCTTAGGTGACCATGTTCTTGAGCTTGCATGTCAAATTTATATGGTTCCAAGTAGTTCTAATGCTTGATATAGGCTCTAGGCACTTGTAGGAGTAGTTGCTATCAGTTTTATTGAGCTTTGTTCACTTTTGTTTGAAGTTACTAAAAATTTCAGAATATTTTAGAAAAAATGAAGAGACTTTTGAGGGGCTCATCGAGCCGAAGCTCGAAGGAAAAGAAAAATGAAGAAGCACAGAGGCCCAAATATAATTTGCCTCGTACCGCGAAGGTCCGGCCGTGTGAATGGCCTTCCGATGACTTCTTGAAACAAGCCGAGATTTATGAGGATTTCTATTCATTGATTGAAAATGCTGGCCTCACCGACTTCCTTCGCGACCAACGTCATCAATATCTCTTACTCACTAATACCTTTGTGCAAAACTTCTACTTTTTCCCTAAGGAATCACCTCCTTCAGCAGAGTTTCATTTGTATGACATTGTTAAGAAAATGCCATTAGCTGAATTTTGCGAGGTTTGCAAAATACCCTCTGAGGGTACTTTAGATGAACCAACCCGTAAAGATGTGAAAGCATTTATTAACACCATCACGGTGGGAGAAACCAGGAAGGTTTCTGATGCAAGAATCACTAGCATACATTTTCCTGTTTTATGCTACTTTGCCATATTTGCTAGTCGTTGCTTGATTGGTTGTGGGAACTGTGGAAACCTTAGCGTTCCTGATATTATTATTTTGTTCCATGGTTTATACCGCGATAACACTGTTAGTATGGGCGGAATTATTGCTAGACGGTTAAGTCTGAACCGTACTAAGGGCCCCATCTTTGGAGGCATTTATGCTTCACGCCTAGCTGCACATTTTAACATTTCCTTTAGGCTTCATGAGAAAGAAGAAAAATTGCTACGTAATGCTTATTTAGATTACAAGAGTATGCTAGCGCATGATTTTATTGTTAAGAGTCAGGAAGGGGAGCTCAAATATAAATTATTCTTTCATAAACATCATCCTGAAACTATTACCTTGCCTGCTCCTTCCTTGTTTAATTTTGAAGGACCTTATCTCGTTACGTGGGCTGCTGTTCAAGCTTACCGAAATCCTGCACCAGCCCCGGAACCGGAACCACAAGATGAGCCTCCATGCCTGTTTATTTTCTTTTTCCTGCTTTCTTCTTGTGTGTTTGCTAAACCTTATGAAAAATCAAAAAAATTAGTAGTAGTTTATTTTCTTGCTATAGTAGTAATAATTAAAAAGAAAACCCAAAAATATTTCCCGTTCTTCTTTTACTTGTTGGGAGCTTTCCCGTATAAATAGTTTTTATTTCTTTTTCTTTTCTTTAGGGGTCGATAGGAGAAGACCATGTTTAAATTGTTGAAGTGGCTCTTATATGCATTATTGTTGATTTAACCAAGAGCCCATATTCCCTTGTCTTCCCCTGTTTATTGAATGCTTGCAGATTCCGGCTTAGTCCAATGCACATACACTCTTATTATTATTCACATCGTTCGGTCGTGCAAGTGAAAGACAATTATGATGATATATGATGGACTGACTGAGATGAGAAAAGCTGGTATGAACTCGACCTCTTTTGTTTTTGTAAATATGATGAGTTCATCATTCTTGATTCAGCTTATTATGAATAAACATGTTTGCAATGACAATTAGAGATCATAGTTACTTCTGCCATGCTTGATTAGCTATGAGTCATAATGGTTTACCTTGCGTGCCAACATGCTATTGAAATGGTTATGATGTGGTATGATGAGGTGGTATCCTCCTTTGAATGATTTAAGTGACTTGACTTGGCACATGTTTGCGCATGTAGTTGAAACAAATCAACATAGCCTTCACGATAGTTATGTTCATGGTGGATTATATCCTACTCATGCTTGCATCCAATGTTTATTAATTTTAATGCATGTACATGGTTGTTGTCGCTCTCTAGTTGGTCGCTTCCCAGTCTTTTGCTAGCCTTCACTTGTACTAAGCGGGAATACTGCTTGTGCATCCAATCCTTTAAACCCCAAAGTTATTCCATATGAGTCCACTATACCTTGCTATATGTGGTATCTACCTGCCGTTCCAAGTAAATTTGTATGTGCCAAACTCTAAACCTTCAAATAAACATTCTGTTTTGTATGCTCGAATAGCTCATGTATCAACTAGGGCTGCCCTTATCTTCCATATTAGGCGGGTTATTCTCAAGAGGACTGGACTCCACTCCTCACTCACGAGAAAATGGCTGGTCACCGGGATGCCCAGTCCCATGCTTTATGCAAACTAAATCAAAATTAATTACAAACAAAACTCCCCTTGGGGCCTGATGTTTGTTGGAGGCACTCGTTGTTTCGAGCAAGCCATGGATTGATGCTTGTTGGTGGAGTGGGAGTATAAACTTTACCATTCTGTTTGGGAACCGCCTATAAGTGTGTAGCATGGAAGATATCGCCATCTCTTAGTTGTTATGTTGACAATGAAAGTATACCGCTCAAAATATTATTTATCTTTATTTCAAAACCGAGCTCTGCCACGTCTGCAAATCCCTGCTTCCCTCCGCGAAGGGCTTATCTATTTACTTTTATGTTGAGTCATCACCCTCTTATTAAAAAGCACTAGCTGGAGAGCACAACTGTCATTTGCATTCATTACTGTTAATCTATATTGGGTATGACTATGATTGGATCTCTTAGTTTGTAAAAGTTTTTCTTTCTCTTTCAGTTTGTCAACTGAATTGCTTGAGGACAAGCAAGGGTTTAAGCTTGGGGGAGTTGATACGTCTCCGTCGTATCTACTTTTCCAAACACTTTTGCCCTTGTTTTAAACTCTAACTTGCATGATTTGAATGGAACTAACCCGGACTGACACTGTTTTCAGCAGAATTGCCATGATGTTGTTTTATGTGCAGAAAACAAAAGTTCTCAAAATGACCTGAAACTCCACGGAACATCTTATAAAAAATAATAAAAAATCCTCGCCAAAGATGAAGACCAGGGGGCCCACACCCTGTCCACGAGGGTGCCCCCCCTAGGGCGCGCCCCCCTACCTCGTGGGCCATCTGGAGACCTTCCGACGCCAACTCCAACTCTATATATTTGCTTTTGGGGAGGAAAAAATAGAGAAGAAGAAATCATCGCGTTTTACGATAAGGAGCTGCCGCCAAGCTCTAAAACCTCTCGGGAGGGCTGATCTGGAGTCCGTTCGGGGCTCCGAAAAGGGGGATTCGTCGCCGTCGTCATCATCAACCATCCTCCATCACCAATTTCATGATGCTCACCGCCGTGCGTGAGTAATTCCATCATAGGCTTGCTGGATGGTGATGGATTGGATGAGATTTATCATGTAACCGAGTTAGTTTTGTTAAGGTTTGATCCCTAGTATCCATTATGTTCTGAGATTGATGTTGCTATGACTATGCTATGCTTAATGCTTGTCACTAGGGCCCGAGTGCCATGATTTCAGATCTGAGCCTATTATGTTTTCATAAATATATGTGTGTTCTTGATCCTATCTTGCAAGTCTATAGTCACCTACTATGTGTTATGATCCGGCAACCCCGAAGTGACAATAATCGGGACCACTCCCGGTGATGACCATAGTTTGAGGAATTCATGTATTCACTATGTGCTAATGCTTTGTTCCGGTTCTCTATTAAAAGGAGGCCTTAATATCCCTTAGTTTCCAATAGGACCCCACTGCCACGGGAGGGTAGGACAAAAGATGTCATGCAAGTTCTTTTCCATAAGCACGTATGACTATATTTGGAATACATGCCTACATTACATTGATGAATTGGAGCTAGTTCTGTGTCACCCTAGGTTATGACTGTTACATGATGAACCGCATCCGGCATAATTATCCATCACCGATCCGATGCCTACGAGCTTTCCATCTACTGGTTTACGCTTATTTACTTTCCCGTTGCTACTGTTATAATCACTACAAAATACCAAAAATATTGCTTTTACTTTCATTACTCTTTTGTCACGTTACCACTACTATCATATTATTGTGCTACTAAATACCTTGCTGCGATACTAAGTTATCCAGGTGTGGCTGAATTGACAACTCAGTTGCTAATACTTGAGAATATTCTTTGGCTCCCCTTGTGTCGAATCAATAAATTTGGGTTGAATACTCTACCCTCGAAAGTTGTTGCGATCCCCTATACTTGTGGGTTATCAACGGTCAAGAGCCGTCATGGAAGGTGCGGTGGCAAATTATGATGCGATATACATGACGGATTTGTAATCCGTCGTGGATGTGCACACATGACAGTTTCTGGGTAATCCATGATGGACTAGTTGTTGGAAATATGCCCTAGAGGCAATAATAAAAGTATTATTATTACATTTCCTTGTTCATGATAATTGTCTTTTATTCATGCTATAACTGTATTATCCGGAAATCGTAATACACGTGTGAATACATAGACCACAATATGTCCCTAGTGAGCCTCTAGTTGACTAGCTCGTTGTGATCAACAGATAGTCATGGTTTCCTGGCTATGGACATTGGATGTCGTTGATAACGGGATCACATCATTAGGAGAATGATGTGATGGACAAGACCCAATCCTAAGACTAGCACAAAAGATCGTGTAGTTCATTTGCTAGAGCTTTGCCAATGTCAAGTATCTCTTCCTTTGACCATGAGATCGTGTAACTCCTGGATACCATAGGAGTGCTTTGGGTGTATCAAACGTCACAACGTAACTGGGTGACTATAAAGGTGCACTACAGGTATCTCCGAAAGTATCTATTGTTTTATGCGGATCGAGACTGGGATTTGTCACTCCGTGTAAACGGAGAGGTATCTCTGGGCCCACTCGGTAGGACATCATCATATGCGCAATGTGACCAAGGAGTTGATCACGGGGTGATGTGTTACGGAATGAGTAAAGTGACTTGCCGGTAACGAGATTGAACAAGGTATCGGTATACCGAGGATCGAATCTCGGGCAAGTAACATACCGATAGACAAAGGGAATTGTATACGGGATCGATTGAGTCCTTGACATCGTGGTTCATCCGATGAGATCATCGTGGAACATGTGGGAGCCAACATGGGTATCCAGATCCCGCTGTTGGTTATTGACCGGAGAACGTCTCGGTCATGTCTGCATGTCTCCCGAACCCGTAGGGTCTACACACTTAAGGTTCGATGACGCTAGGGTTATAAAGGAAGCTTGTATGTGGTTACCGAATGTTGTTCGGAGTCCCAGATGAGATCCCGGACGTCACGAGGAGTTCCGGAATGGTCCGGAGGTAAAGATTTATATATAGGAAGTCCTGTTTCGGCCATCGGGACAAATTTCGGGGTCATCGGTATTGTACCGGGACCACCGGAAGGGTCCCGGGGGCCCACCGGGTGGGGCCACCTGCACCGGGAGGCCACATGGGCTGTAGGGGGTGCGCCTTGGCCTACATGGGCCAAGGGCACCAGCCCCAAGAGGCCCATGCGCCTGGGGAAACCCTAAAGGAAGAGTCCCAACAGGGGAAGGCACCTCCTAGGTGCCTTGGGGCGGGAGGACTCCTCCCCTGGCCGCCGCCCCCTTGGAGATTGGATCTCCTAGGGGCTGGCGCACCCCCCCCTTGGGATCCCTATATATAGTGGGGTAGGAGGGCCTCCCAAACAGACCTTATGCCTTTGGTGCAGCCCCTCCCTCTCTCCCAAGTTCTTCTCCTCTCCCGTGGTGCTTGGCGAAGCCCTGCGGGATTGCCACGCTCCTCCGTCACCACCACGCCGTTGTGCTGCTGTTGGATGGAGTCTTCCTCAACCTCTCCCTCCCTCCTTGCTGGATCAAGGCGTGGGAGACGTCACCGGGCTGTACGTGTGTTGAACGCGGAGGTGCCGTCCGTTCGGCACTTGATCATCGGTGATTTGAATCACGACGAGTACGACTCCATCAACGTTCACTTGAACGCTTCCGCTTAGCGATCTCCAAGGGTATGTAGATGCACTCTCCTTCTACTCGTAGCTGGTCTCTCCATAGATAGATCTTGGTGACGCGTAGGAAAATTTTGAATTTCTGCTACGTTCCCCAACAGTGGCATCATGAGCTTGGTCTATTGCGTAGATTCTTTGCACGAGTAGAACACAAAGTAGTTGTGGGCGTTGATGTTGTTCAATATGCTTACCGTTACTAGTCCAATCTTGTTTCGACGGTATTGTGGGATGAAGCGGCCCGGACCGACCTTACACGTACTCTTACGTAAGACAGGTTCCACCGATTGACATGCACTTGGTGCATAAGGTGGCTAGCGGGTGCCAGTCTCTCCCACTTTAGTCGGAACGGATTCGATGAAAAGGGTCCTTATGAAGGGTAAATAGCAATTGGCATATCACGTTGTGGTTTTGCGTAGGTAAGAAACGTTCTTGCTAGAAACCCATAGCAGCCACGTAAAACATGCAAACAACAATTAGAGGACGTCTAACTTGTTTTTGCAGGGTATGCAATGTGATGTGATATGGCCAAAAGGATGTGATGAATGATATGTGATGTATGAGATTGATCATGTTCTTGTAATAGGATTCACGACTTGCATGTCGATGAGTATGACAACCGGCAGGAGCCATAGGAGTTGTCTTTATTTATTTTTGTATGACCTGCGTGTCATTGAAGAACGCCATGTAAACTACTTTACTTTATTGCTAAACACGTTAGTCATAGAAGTAGAAGTAGTCGTTGGCGTGACAACTTCATGAAGACACGATGATGGAGATCATGATGATGGAGATCATGGTGTCATGCCGGTGACAAGATGATCATGGAGCCCCGAAGATGAAGATCAAAGGAGCTATATGATATTGGCCATATCATGTCACTACTCTATTTGATTGCATGTGATGTTTATCATGTTTATGCATCTTGTTTACTTAGAACGACGGTAGTAAATAAGATGGTCCCTTACAAAATTTCAAGAAGTGTTCCCCCTAACTGTGCACCGTTGCTACAGTTCGTCGCTTCTAAGCACCACGTGATGATCGGGTGTGATGGATTCTTACGTTCACATACAACGGGTGTAAGACAGTTTTACACAGCGAAAACACTTAGGGTTAACTTGACGAGCCTAGCATGTGCAGACATGGCCTCGGAACACGGAGACCGAAAGGTCGAGCATGAGTCGTATAGTAGATACGATCAACATGAAGATGTTCACCGATGATGACTAGTCCGTCTCACGTGATGATCGGACACGGCCTAGTTTACTCGGATCATGTGATCACTTAGATGACCAGAGGGATGTCTATCTAAGTGGGAGTTCATAAGATGAACTTAATTATCCTGAACATAGTCAAAAGACCTTTTGCAAATTATGTCGTAGCTCACGCTATAGTTCTACTGTTTTAGATATGTTCCTAGAGAAAATATAGTTGAAAGTTGAAAGTAGAAATTATGTGGACAGTAGAAAGCTTATGTCCTTAATGCACCGCTTAGTGTGCTGAACCCCAAACGTCGTTTGTGGATGTTGCGAACATCGGACATACACGTTTTGATAACTACGTGATAGTTCAGTTAAATGGTTTAAGTAGAGGCACCAAAGACGTTTTTCGAAACATCGGGGAACATATGAGATGTTTCGAGGGCTGAAATTGGGATTTCAGGCTCGTGCCCATGTCAAGAGGTATAAGACCTCCGACGATTTTCTTAGCCTGCAAACTAAGGGAGAAAAGCTCAATCGTTGAGCTTGTGCTCAGATTGTCTGAGTACAACAATCACTTGAATCGAGTGGGAGTTGATCTTCCAGATGAGATAGTGATGTTTCCCCAAAGTCATTGCCACCAAGCTGCTAGAGCTTCGTGATGAACTATAACATATCAGGGATAGATATGATGATCCTTGAGGTATTCACGATGTTTGACACGGCGAAAGTAGAAATCAAGAAGGAGCATCAATTGTTGATGGTTGGTGAAACCACTAGTTTCAAGAAGGGCAAGGGCAAGAAGGGATACTTCATGAAACGGCAAATCAGCTGCTGCTCAAGTGAAGAAACCCAAGGTTGGACCCAAACCCGAGACTAAGTGCTTCTGTAATAAGGGGAACAACCACTGGAGCAGCATTACCCTAGATACTTGGTAGATGAGAAGGCTGGCAAGGTCGATAGAAGTATATTGGATATACATTATGTTAATGTGTAGTTTACTAGTACTCCTAGTAGCACCAGGGTATTGGATACCGGTTCGGTTGCCAAGTATTAGTAACTCGAAATAAAAGCTACGGAATAAACGGAGACTAGCTAAAGGTGAGCTGACGATATATGTTGGAAGTGTTTCCAAGGTTGATATGATCAAGCATCGCACGCTCCCTCTACCACCGAGATTGGTGTTTGCGTTGAGCATAGACATGATTGGATTATGTCTATCGCAATACGGTTATTCATTTAAGGAGAATAATGGTTACTCTGTTTATTTGAATAATACCTTCAATGGTCTTACACCTAAAATGAATGGTTTATTGAATCTCGATCGTAGTGATACACATTTTCATGCCAAAAGATATAAGATAGTAATGATAGTACCACTTACTTGTGGCACTGCTGTGTAAGTCATATTGGTATAAAACGCATGAAGAAGCTCCATGTTGATGGATCTTTGGACTCACTCGTTTTTGAAAAGTTTGAGACATGCGAACCATGTCTATTGGTATATATGCATGAAGAAACTCCATGCAAATGGACCGTTTGAACTCACTTGATTTTGAATCACTTGAGATATGCAAATCATACCACATGGGCAAGATGACTGAAAAGCCTCGTTTTCAGTAAGATGGAACAAGATAGCAACTTGTTGGAAGTAACACATTTTCATGTTTTCAATCCAACGAGTGCTGAGGCATGTAGTGTATATCGTTATGATCTTACTTCACAGATGATTCGAGTAGATGTTGAGAATATTTACTTGATGAAACACAAGTCTGAATTATTGAATGGTTCAAGTAATTTCAGAGTGAAGTAGAAGATCATTGTGACAAGAGGATAAAATGTCTATGATATGATCATAGAGATGAATATCTGAGTTACGAGTTTTGGCACACAATTAAGACATTGTGGAAATTGTTTCGCAATTAATACCGCCTGGAACACCATAGTGTGATGATGTGTCCGAACATCATAGTTGCACCCTATTGGATATGGTGCGTACCATGATGTCTCTTATCGAATTACCACTATTGTTCATGGGTTAGGCATTAGAGACAACCACATTCACTTTAAATAGGGCACCACGTAATTCCGTTGAGATGACACCGTATGAATTATGGTTTAGAGAAACCTAAGTTGTCGTTTCTTAAAGGTTTGGGGCTGCGATGCTTATGTGAAAAAGTTTCAGGATTAAGCTCGAACCCAAAGCGGATAAAATGCATCTTCATAGGACACCCAAAACAGTTGGGTATACCTCCTAATTCAGATCCGAAAGCAATATGGATTGTTTCTTGAATCGGGTCCTTTCTCGAGGAAAGGTTTCTCTCGAAAGAGTTGAGTGGGAGGATGGTGGAGACTTGATGAGGTTATTGAACCATCTCTTCAACTAGTGTGTGGCAGGGCACAGGAAGTTGTTCCTGTGGCACCTACACCAATTGAAGTGGAAGCTTATGATATTGATCATGAAACTTCAGATCAAGTCACTACCAAACCTCGTAGGACGACAAGGACACGTACTACTTCGGAGTGGTAAGGTGATCCATCTTGAAGGTCATGTTGCTAGACAACAATGAACCTACGAGCTATGGAGAAGCGATGGCGGGCCCAAATTCCGACAAATGGTTAGAAGCCATAGAATCCGAGATAGGATCCATGTATCAGAACAAAGCATGGACTTTGGTGGACTTGCCCGATGATCGGCAAGCCATTGAGATAAATGGATCTTTAAGAAGAAGACGGACGTGGACGGTAATGTCACCGTCTATGAAGCTCGACTTGTGGCGAAGAGTTTTTTTTCACAAATTCAAAGAGTTGACTACGATGAGATTTTCTCATCCGTAGCGATGCTTAAGTCCGTCGGAATCACGTTAGCACAAGCTGCATTTATGAAATCTGGCAGATGGATGTCAAAACGAATTTCCTTACCAGTCGTAAGGAAAGGTTGTATGTGATAAAATCAGAAAAGTTTTGTCGATCCTAAGGATGCTAAAAGGTATGCTAGCACCAGCAATCCTTCTAAGGACTGGAGTGAGCATCTCGGAGTTGGAATGTATGCTTTGATGATGATCAAAGATTTTGGGTTTGTACAAAGTTTATGAGAAACTTTTATTTCCAAAGAAGTGAGTGGGAGCACTATAGAATTTTTGATGAGTATATGTTGTTGACATATTATTGATCAGAAATGACGTAGAATTTCTGGAAAGCATATAGGGTTATTTTGAAAGTGTTTTTTAATGGAAAGCCTGGATTAAGCTGCTTGAGCATTGAGCATCAAGATCTATAAGGATAGATCAAAACGCTTAATGGTACTTTCAAATGAGCACATACCTTGACATGATCTTGAAGGTGTTCAAGATGGACCAGTCAAAGAAGGAGTACTTGCCTGAGTTGTAAGGTACGAAGTTAAGACTTAAAGCTCGACCACGGCAGAATAGAGAGAAAGGACGAAGGTCGTCCCCTATGCTTAAGACGTAGGCTCTTCAGTATGCTATGCTGTGTACCGCACCTGAAGTGTGCCTTGCCATGAGTCAGTCAAGGGGTACAAGAGTGATCCAAGAATGGCTCACAGGACAGCGGTCAAAGTTATCCTTAGTAACTAGTGGACTAAGGAATTTTCTCGATTATGGAGGTGGAAAAAGAGTTCGTCGTAAAGGTTACGACGATGCAAGCTTGACACCTATCCGGATAGCTCTGAGTAGAGAGACCGGATACATATAATGGAGCAATAATTTAGAATAGCTCCAAGTAGAACAGTTGTTTGGAATAGCTCCAAATAGAGCGTGGTAGCTGCATCTAGGAGATGACATAGAGATTTGTAAAGCACACACGGATCTGAAAGGTTCAGACCTGTTGACTAAAACCTCTCTCACAAGCAACATGATCAAACATAAAACTCATTGAGTGTTAATCACATAGTGATGTGAACTAGACTACTGACTCTAGTAAACTCTTGGGTATTAGTCACATGGCGATGTGACCTGTGAGTGTTAATCACAGGGCGATGTGAACTAGATTATTGACTCTAGTGCAAGTGGGAGACTGTTGGAAATATGCCCTAGAGGCAATAATAAAAGTATTATTATTATATTTCCTTGTTCATGATAATTGTCTTTTATTCATGCTATAACTGTATTATCCGGAAATCGTAATACACGTGTGAATACATAGACCACAATATGTCCCTAGTGAGCCTCTAGTTGACTAGCTCGTTGTGATCAACAGATAGTCATGGTTTCCTGGATATGGACATTGGATGTCGTTGATAACGGGATCACATCATTAGGAGAATGATGTGATGGACAAGACCCAATCCTAAGACTAGCACAAAAGATCGTGTAGTTCATTTGCTAGAGCTTTGCCAATGTCAAGTATCTCTTCCTTTGACCATGAGATCGTGTAACTCCTGGATACCGTAGGAGTGCTTTGGGTGTATCAAACGTCACAACGTAACTGGGTGACTATAAAGGTGCACTACAGGTATCTCCGAAAGTATCTATTGTTTTATGCGGATCGAGACTGGGATTTGTCACTCCGTGTAAACGGAGAGGTATCTCTGGGCCCACTCGGTAGGACATCATCATATGCGCAAT
>NC_041392.1:23607357-23616011 GCF_002162155.2 Triticum dicoccoides | reverse complement strand
TCCCTATATATAGTGGGGTAGGAGGGCCTCCCAAACAGACCTTATGCCTTTGGTGCAGCCCCTCCCTCTCTCCCAAGTTCTTCTCCTCTCCCGTGGTGCTTGGCGAAGCCCTGCGGGATTGCCACGCTCCTCCGTCACCACCACGCCGTTGTGCTGCTGTTGGATGGAGTCTTCCTCAACCTCTCCCTCTCTCCTTGTTGGCTCAAGGCATGGGAGACGTCACCGGGCTGTACGTGTGTTGAACGCGGAGGTGCCGTCCGTTCGGCACTTGATCATCGGTGATTTGAATCACGACGAGTACGACTCCATCAACCCCGTTCACTTGAACGCTTCCGCTTAGCGATCTACAAGGGTATGTAGATGCACTCTCCTTCTACTCGTAGCTGGTCTCTCCATAGATAGATCTTGGTGACGCGTAGGAAAATTTTGAATTTCTGCTACGTTCCCCAACACTAGTACCATCATGTATTATCATGTTTCTTGTAGTGATTAGTCACATTGCTTGCAAGGCTTATTATGATGTGCATTACCGAGAGGGCCCAGAGATACCTCTCCAATACTCGGAGTGACAAATCCTAATCTCGATCTATGCCAACCCAACAAAACAGCTTCGGAGATACCTGTAGAATATATTTATAATCACATAGTTACATTATGACGTTTGATAGTACACAAGGCATTCCTCCGGTATCCGGGAGTTGCATAATCTCATAATCAAAGCAATATGTATAAGTCATGAAGAAAGCAATAGCAATAAAACTTAATGATCATTATGCTAAGCTAACAGATGGGTCTTGTCCATCACATCATTCTCCTAATGATGTGATCTCGTTCATCAAATGACAACACATGTCTATGCTTAGGAAACTTAACCATCTTTGATTAACGAGCTAGTCTAGTACAGGCTTACTAGGGACACTGTGTTTTGTCAATGTATCCACACATGTATCAAGTTTCCGGTTAATACAACCCTAGCATGAATAATAGACATTTACCATGATATAAGGAAATATAAATAACAACTTTATTATTGCCTCTAGGGCATATTTTCTTCACTGATTTTTTGTCTTCACTAGAGAGAAAGTCTTAACTTTTTCTTCGTGTGCATGTGTCCCTTGCTTATTGCGTCATAACCATGGATAATCTTCATCACTTAACATGATGCTTGAGTCAGTCTTCACTATGAAGGGAGGTTTCATGAAACTTTTCATAATCTTCAGACAGGTCTTTCTTGTCCTCCACTCCCACGATATTTCTTTTCCCTGAAAGAACTATGTGGTGCTTTGGCTCATCGTATTATGTATTTGCTTCCTTATCTTTTCTTTTTTCTCGGTTTGGTAGACATGTTCTTCACATAGAAAACCTGCGACAAATCATTGGCTAGGACGAATGGTTCGTCTGTGTACCTAAGATTGTTGAGATCCACTGTTGTCATTCCGTACTGTGGGTATACATGTACCCCGCCTCCTGTCAGATTGACCAATGCACCGAAACAAGGGGGGCTTAAATTACGTCCATAGTCAATTTCCCATATCTCCCCTATGTACCCATAATACGTGTCCTTTGCCCTATTGGTATTTGCTGAATCAAAGCGGACACCATTGTTTTGGTTGATGCTCTTTTTATCTTGGGCAACCGTTTAAAATGTATTCCCATTTATCTCGTATCCTTGGAAAGTCAATACAGTCAAAGATGGTGTCGTGGCCAACAAGTACAGCTCATCTCCAACAGTGTTGTTACCCATGAGATGTGTCTGCAACCAACCGCCGAAAGTTCTCATGTGTTCATGTGTAATCCAGTCATTAGACTACTCCGGGTGTTTGGAGCGTAAAATATTCTTGTGTTCATTGACATACGAGGCCACCAAGGCAGAATATTGTGGAACTGTGTAGTGTTCTTACGCCCAAGAATGCCCGTCCCTACATATTATTGAATCCGCTCCTAGCGTGCCTTTTCCACTTAGTCTACCCTCATGCCGCGATTGAGGAACACCAATCGGCTTAAGGTCAGGAATAAAGTCAACACAAAACGCAATTACCTCCTATGTTTCATGGCCCTTGGAGATTCTACCTTCTAGCCTAGCATAGTTACGAACATATTTCTTTAAGACTCCCATGAACCTCTCAAAGGGGAACATGTTGTGTAGAAATACAGGACCCAGAATGGCAATCTCGTCAACTAGGTAAACTAGGACGTGCATCATAAGATTGAAGAAGGATGGTGGGAACACCAACTTGAAACTAACAAGACACTAGACCAAATCATTTTGTAACCTTCGTAGGATTTCTGGATCGATTACCTTCTGAGAAATTGCATTGAGGAATGCACATAACTTCACAATGGCTAATCAAACATTTTCTGGTAGAAGCCTCCTCAATGCAACCGGAAACAGTTGTGTCATAATCACGTGGCACTGATGAGACTTTAGGTTCTGGAATTTTATCTCTAGCATATTTATTATTCCCTTTTATATTGGACAAGAAGCCAGACGGGACCTTGATACTGAGCAAGCATTCAAAAAAAGCTCCTTCTCTGCTTTGGTAAGAGCTTAGCTGGCAGGACCTTAATACCGCTTTGGATTTGCATGCCGTCCTTTCATTCATACATTGCTGGTCCTCCTGTGCCTTAGGTGTATCTTTTGTCTTCCCATACACGCCCAAGAAGCCTAGGAGGTTCACGCAAAGATTCTTCGTCATGTGCATCACGTCGATTGCAGAGCGGACCTCTCGGTTTTTCCAATAGGATAGGTCCCAAAATATAGATTTCTTCTTCCACATGGGTGCATGTCCATCAGCGTCATTCGGAACAGATTGTCTGCCAGGACCCTTTCCAAAGATTGCTCTTAAATCCTTTACCATATCAAATATATCATCACTAGTACAGAGGACATGCTTCTTCCGGTGATCTGCCTCACCTTTGAAATGGAGCTTGGAGAGGAGAAAGCTTAAGTGCGGCTCGAGCATTTCACCGAACACCTCATGTGCATAGAAGGTGAGAATAGAGTAACACACACCTCCACCACGCTGCCTGGCCAAATAAACAGAGGAGAGGGCGGGCAGGTGCGGGCTATATATAGGCATTTTTTAGTCTCGGTTGGTGTCTAGAACTGGGACTAATGACTGACCTTTAGTCCCAGTTCCAAACACCAACCGGGACTAAAGGGGTTGCGCGAGGAGCGAGGCCCTTTAGTCCCAGTTGGTGGCTGGAACCGGGACTGGTGCCTGCCGAGGCCCGGCCGTCGTCCTTGCCGCTCGAACCGGGACTGATACATGCATTAGTCCCGGTTCATAAGTCGACCGGGACTGTTGCTCTGATCTGGCAAAAACCAATGCCCAGTTTTCTACTAGTGCATGCAGGCAACGACAACGACCACACCAACCCGCTATTGCCATGCTTTCGGAGCCATCCTCGCCTGGTCACACAGCTGCCCTAGCGATAGGTGGCCCATGCGTTTGGAACTGGGACATGTATCCTGCGCCCGTATCTCCCTTGGGATGGGGGCGTGTGCCAGCCTAGTCGGTCCCTTCTGTGGACGAATCTACCCTGGGATCGGGGTCGACAACGCCAGCACCTGGATCTTCTCCTCCACAGGCTGGAGCATCTACACCAAGCCCTCCTGTGGACCCTCCTCTACCACCGCGAACACAACTACAAAAGGGAGTAATGTCCAGAATTAATTATATTTTTTGTCAAATATGGTTTATCTTGTATGGCAGGTGAACATACTAAACTATCAGATGCTCTTGCTAATAATAGGTGGAAGACATCTATGAATGATGAGTACATGGCCTTGCAATGAAATAAAATGTGGTATCTGGTTCCTCCTCGACAAGGTTACAACTTGATTGATTGCAAGTGGGTGTACCACATTAAAAAGAAGTCAGATGGCACCATAGATCGCTACAAGGCAAGGCTTGTGGCAAAAGGCTTTAAGCAAAGGTATGGCTTGGATTATGAGGACACTTTCAGTCGTGTCATTAAAACTGCAACTATTCTCCTTGTGCCATCTATTGCTATGTACAGGGGATGGAGCCTTAGACAGCTAGATGTTCATAATGCGTCTCTTCATGGTGTTCTAGAAGAAGATGTGTACATCAAGCAACCTCATGTGTTTGAAGATAAAAATAAACCTTTTTCATGTCTGCATGCTTCATAAATCTTTATATGGGTTGAAACAAGGCCCGAGAGCATGGTATTCAAGGCTGAGTTTGAATCTTCAAGCATTGTCACTGCTTCATCCATATAAAGATTTAGAGTGAATTCCACTTTTTACCCTATATTTATACATTTGTGACACTAATTACCCCTTCGAGTGAAAATTCGTCTAGAATACCCCTTTTGAAATCTTTGGACCCTTATTTTTTGATGCGTGTCCATCAGGTAAGGTGTGAGGTGACGCCCTGTATCCAAAAACATGTGGACGGCCACAAGGAGTGGAACAGATAGACAAGAGAAGCTTGGACAAGATCGCCAATGATGCCCTCCGATCCTTACAGTTTTTTTTACGAATCAATGACGCAACATGCCGATCCTATCGACCATAAACAAACAAAATGTAAAACTGGGGTAAAACCGTGTTAAAAGTCTCTAAAATCTGACATTTCGATAAAAGTTCCGCTAAATAGGGTAATATGTGTCACAAATGTACAACTACAAGGTAAAAAATGGAATTCACTCAAAGATTTATAAAGCATGCTCTGGGGCCTTGTTTATCTATACCAAACTGCAAATATCCATTTTTATTCTCATATATGCTGATGATATCATTGTCACTGCTTCATCTAATGAGGCAATAAGACAGTTGCTTAAGGATTTAGGTTCTGAATTTGCTCTAAGGGATTTGGGAGATTTGCATTTACTTTTGGGCATTGAGGTTAAGAATAATAATGGCCTTCATCTATCTCAAGCCAAATATGCAACTGAGTTGTTGAACATGATTGGCATGCAAAACTAAAAACCTTCACCAACACCATTGTCTAGTTCAGATTCTTTGTCACTGAAAGAGGGAGAACTCCTGGATCAGGAGGATATCACTAGTTATAGAAGCATGGTTGGTGGTCTTCAGTACTTGACCCTTACTAGACTTGGCATTTCATTTGCAGTTAATAAAGCGTGTATGTTTCTTCATGCACCCATCACATCTCATTGGACAGCAGCCAAACGAATTTCGAGGTATGTGAAGAGTACGTTGACTCTTGGTCTCACACTCAGTAAATCATCATCTACTATTATCAGTACATTTTCTGATGCTGACTGGGCCGGCTATGTGGGTGATAGAAGGTCCACTGGTGGGTTTGCTATATTCTATGGATCAAATTTAATCTCTTGGTGTGCAAAGAAACATGCTACAATTTTCAGGTCAGGTACAGAAGCAGAATCCAAAGAATTAGCAAATGCTACAACAGAAGTTATTTGGGGCCAATCTATATTGAGAGAACTTAGAATTGTGCAAACACAACCTCCTTGTCTCTGGCGTGATAACCTTGGTGCTCCTTATTTGTCTGCCAACCCAGTTTTCCATGCCAGGACCTAGCGTATTGAGATAGATTTTCACTTTGCCTGAGAATGAGTTGCAAATAAATAGTTAGAGGTCAGATTTATTCCTTCAAAGGATCAGTTTGAAGATGGATTCACAAAAGCATTGCCTACTAGAAGCTTTAAAGAATTCAGACGTAATCTCAACTTAGTGTAGTTGTGATAAGGGTGAGTGTTGTCAATATTATGTAACTCACGTATGTATGTCACGAGTCATTGTTTGGCCGTGGTCACACATGTAGACTAGGGGTAGTTGGGGATTTTCCAGTTTATCTTCTTATCTCTCTATTCCTCCCGTGTATATCTGTAACCCACGAGACTTGGCTCTCGCACATATCAATAAATACATCACGGGCTCCTCTGTATAGGAGTTGAGACTCTTCATGATACTTTGAAAATCACATCACTACATAAGAATGGTACTTCTGGTTCTACAATACTTGGTACAATACTTTGAAAATCTACCATCTCCTTGTTCTACAATACTTGGTACTTCAACCCTCTCTTATCGTCACTGGCATCTATGGAGATCGTTGAGCCTTTACATGCTTCTCTATTAACTAACATATTTGAAAGAATTATCATCACATGCTTTCGTACCCACATCTTTATATTCCTCGCACCGTGCACCTATGAGCATACAAGAAGGATGCATGGGTTACCAAGTCATACAAACAAGTCCTCAAATAAACATTTTCCATTAAAAACTAGATATTACATCTTTCTTGTGGTGTGATTGTAGTAAGTAGCTATGCTTACCATATCGTGTGATTCCGACAAAATGACTTCCATGGTGGCATCTGTCACAGATAGAGAAACACATTTATTTGCCATCATGGCAACAATACTCTTCATTTGAATGTTCACAATTTCCCTCAATTTGTTGTGTGAAAGCGGCTCAAATATCGCAATCTCGCTTAATCTGTTGATAAGATCAGGCTTGAAGCATTTCTCAATCTGCATGAATAAGTATTATATGACGATCAATCACTAAGGACTTTACAAGGGACAGTATGGGTCTGATTTACATACCTCTTTCATGAGAAGATCACGTGCATTTTCCATCGCCACTTCAGCTGATAGGTGCTCTGATCCTAGATTTGAGCTCATAATAATGATTGTATTCTTGAAATCTACATCTCGTCCTTTGCCATCAACCAACATACCATCATTGAGGAGTTGAACAAAAACCTTGAGTATTGAGGGGTTTGCCTTATCCACCTCGTCAAAAAGGATAACACTATATGGCCGGCGCCTGACAATCTCAGTGAGTTGTCCCTCTTCTTCATAGCTTTAGGAAGTTAAATTAAAAGGTGAGACATGATGATGAAGCATAAAAAAGAATACACTTGCAACAAGTTTACAAGTCAAACCGTCGAGGTCCTCCAATGAGACGCGACAAAGATCCACTCTCAGCATATTCAGACATGTCAACATGAACTAACATTTTCTCATTACTAAATAGCTTCTCGGCAAGAGCTTTAGCAAGTTCTGTCTTTCCAACACCAATCGAGCCCAAAAAGGGGAAAGAACATATCGGTTGACCTGCTTTATCAATGCCGACCCTAGAACGTAGCACTGCTTGTGCAACCAAACTAACTGCTTCATTCTGTCCAACTACTCGCTCATGAAGTCTATCTATTAGACGAGTCAGTTTTTCCTCCTCTTGATCAAGTGTAGTGATAGGAATTCCAGTCCACCGGCTCACAATCTTCAAACAACATTAGAAAATGGTAACTAAGAGCATAATAATGAAATAGTAGAAGCTACTGAGACATGAGATGAATGACCTGTGTGACATGGCCTGGACCAACCAGTATCTCCCCCGGTGCATTTATTTCTTTTTGTTTGCTTACACGCAACTTTACCGCAGTGCACGCCTCGTCCATGAGATCAATTGCTTTATCAGGAAATATGCGACCTGGAACAAAAAAGTTCACAATTTTCTTCAAGATGCACCAATTTAAAAGAGTAGACCAAATAATTTCTCGACGATTTCACAAACATACCGGTAATATAACGGGCAGCAAGCTCTACAGCGGCAACAAGAGCCTCGTCGTCGATTTCCACGCCATGGTGCTCTTGGTACTTCTGCTTCAGCCCCCGCAGGATGGCAATGGTCGTTTGCATGCTCGGCTCCCCGATTTCAACCTTTTGGAACCGCCGCTCGAACGCCACATCCTGCTCAATGTACCTGTAATACTCCTGAGAGGTGGTAGCACCAATGCAGCGGAAGCGACCACGGGCCAACGCCGGCTTGAGGATGTTGGCGGTGTCCGCGGTGCCGCTTCGATCGCCTGCGCCAATGAGCATGTGCATCTCGTCGATGAAGAGGATCAATTTACCGCCTTCGTCCTCGGCCTGCTTGATGGCCTCCTTCAAGCGGTGCTTGAACATGCCGCGCAGGGTGGTCCTCGCGATCATCGCCCCGACACCGAGCACCCCGACGCGCGCTCCAACGAGAAGGTCGGGGACCGTCCCGGCAGCAATGCGTTGGGCTAGGCCCTCGACGATGGCCGTCTTGCCGACTCACGTGGCTCCGACAAGCGCGGCGCAGCTCTTGGTCCGGCGGCAGAGGATGCACACAGGGTTTAGCGATTGATTACTTCACCCACGGAGAAACCGAGAAACTAAATGATCTTTTTTCACGTGCACACAGGGATTTGTTTGCACATATAATTCTCACTAACTTTAAATGCATACTATTTTTTTTCCGTGGCAACGCACGGGCATATGTGCTAGTTAGTTCTTATAGGAGGTAGCACCATCTGGTCAAAGTTTCGCTGCTCCAAGGGGAGATTATTCGACCTAACTTTTTCATAACAAACCGAGAAAAAAAACTGCAACCCAAACAAGATTTTTTTGTTTCTCTGGCACGACAACAAATGACCATATCATATTATGGAATCAATTTGTTTCATATTATTCTTGATGTTTTGCCTGATGTGTGAACTATTCCACAAGGGTTGTGAGACTTTTTCTATTTACCATGCACATACTGAGGTCGTAGTTCGTCGTATCGTCTCCTTGCCTAAGAATCACATATCAACAGCATGGCTTGGCTTTTCTCAAAATACACGGCATTGCTTGGCTTTTCTCAAAAATACACAGCATTGCCT
>NC_041392.1:23602660-23606719 GCF_002162155.2 Triticum dicoccoides | reverse complement strand
ACGCTTTAGTAACAAGTGACACTTGTCTTACTAAAAGTTGCTACAATACCTTAATTAGGGAACAAATTGAAAAATAGAGAGCTAAAGTACTCGTCAAACTATCATGAATTATTTGTACGTGTGCTTCCTTGCAAAAAAGAACCTTTTTGTTCGACACCTTAGGCGTTTTCAAATGCCTTGCAGTATCTGTGGTGCCAAGGGCGGAGCTAACATGTATATCGTCTTTAAACTAACGAAATACTCTTGCCTTGATCCTCACGTTCTAATCCATGATTTGTTCACATCGTGATCAATAGTAGACTGACAAAAGATAAATAGAGATGTGGACTGAAACAAAGTGTTCAACGCTTCTCCTCAGCCTAGGTAACTAATGGGCTTCCTCTTCTTCCCTCCCCGGTCATACACGTATGGCGGATGATGCTCCTGTATGGTGCACCGTGGCGTTCATCTTCCACCCAGATGCCGCCGCTTGGCCCAAAGGGTGTATTGTTGCGCCGGGTCAGCAAGCACGCGCGGACGTCGGTCTGCAAACTTTAGTTACTTGATCCTGGGAGCAGTGGCTTGTGAAGGACAAACGCTTCCACTTCGCCATGGGCAGCAGATACTTGCCCGATTATGCACCCAAAAAGGAATGAGTTGTTGAGTCAGCTCAAACTGAGGCTTAACTGATTGGTTTAATTTCTATTTTTATTTACAGAAAAAACCGTTATCATGCATTTGATCATTTCCTATCTACTGAAATATAAATCTAAAGCAAACATAATAAACTATAAACCTGGGTAGATCAGTAACAACCCACATATTTAGTCCAACATGTCAGCCGCCGCTATATATTCATGTTCATCTTCTTTTCTCGTCTTGTTATAGGAGTGACTTCTATAACATATCTTCTTTTTTCAATAAAAAACAACATTATCCCCAGGTGGTTCAACCTCCTTTTCAAAAAAAAAAAAACAATATATCTCCCCTCACGGATCTCCCATCTCCTGCTCATTCAGGACTTGATACTTCAACCCCCTCCTATCATCCCTAGCATCAATGGAGATCGTTGAGCCCTTACACACTTCCCCATTGACCAACATATTTGAAAGAATTGCTGTCACATGCTTCCGCATCCACCTCTTTAAAGGCCTTGCGCCGTACCCCTACAAGCATTCAGGAACGATGGGTTAGGGAGACATATAATTTCTTTATTAGTCAATTCAACTTGCCCACTAGCCTGAGAATGATAATGTGATGCTACTCTATGGTTTACATCATATTTACTCAAAAGAGCCTCCAATAAGTTTTTTCATTTTTAAAACTGGATATTAGATCTTTATCTTGTGGTGATTGTGATAAGAAGCTATGCTTCTCGTTAATAAAAAAGAGATAGAAGAAGGTATGCTTACTGTGTCATGTGATTCTGATAAAATTACTTCCAAGGCGGCATCAGTCACACATAAAGAAAATCCCTTATTAGCCATCATGGCAACGATTCTCTTAATTTGGATATTTGCAATCTCCCTAAGTTCGTTGCGTGAAAGCGGTTCAAATATTGCAATTTCACTCAGTCTGTTGATAAGACTAGGCTTGAAGCATTTCTCAACCTGCATGTACAAGTATTATATATGATTATCATTCACTGATGGCATTTTTTTGTGAAAAATCATCGATGAGATTACAAGGGAGATAATTTGGGATATACGGACCTCTTTCATGAGAAGATCACGTGCATTTTCCATTGTGCTTTCTCCGGTCAGTCCATTTGACAGGTGCTCTGATCCTAGATTTGAAGTCATAATGATGATTGTATTCTTGAAATCTACATTCCGTCCTTTTCCATCAATCAACATACCATCATCGAGGAGTTGAGTAAAACATTGATAATCGAGGAATTTGCCTTATCCACCTCATCAAAAAGGATAACACTATATGGTTGGCGTCTGACTTTCTCTGAGAGTTGTCCCTCTCCTTCATAGCTTTAGTAAGTGAAACCAAGACGTGAGGCATGGTGATGAAGTGCCAAAAAGAAACACATACGCAAAAAGTGTACGAGTTATACCTTCGAGATCCTCCAATGAGATGCGACAACGATCCACTATCAGCATACTCGGACATGTCAAAGCGAACTAACATCTTCTCGTTGTTAAATAGCTTCTCGGCAAGTGCTTTGGCAAGCTCTGTCTTTCCAACGCCGGTCGAGCCCAAAAAGAGGAAAGAACATATCGGTTGATCAAATTTATCAAGACCTACCCCAGAACTTAACACTGCTTGCGCAACCAAATTAACTGCTTCATTCTGGCCAACAACCCGCTCATGCAATCTATCTATTAAATGGGCCAGCTTTTCCTCGCCTTGATCAAGTGTGGTGACAGGAATTCTAGTCCATCGGCTCACAACCTTCAAACAGTATTAGAAAATGGTAATTAAGAGCATATAATAATGAAATAATTGAAAGTATTCAGAATATGTGATTAGGAATGACCTGCGTGACGTGAGCTGGACCAACGACTAGCTCGCCCGGTGCATTTATTTCTCTTTGTTTGCTGGCGTGCAACTTTACGGTAGTGCATGCCTGGTCCATGAGATCAATTGCTTTATCAGGAAATTTACGACCTGGAACAAAACAAAATCCACAATTTTCTTCAAGATGCACGTATTTACAAGAGTAATACTAATTCATATCAATTCTCGACAATATGACAAACTTACCAGTAATATAACGGGCAGCGAGCTCTACAGCAGCAACAAGTGCCTCCTCGTCAATTTTCAAGCCATGGTGCTCTTGGTACTTGTGCTTCAGCCCCCGCAGGATGGCAACTGTCGTTCGCATGCTCGGCTCCCCGACCTCAACCTTTTGGAACCGCCGCTCGAGCGCCGCATCCCGCTCAACGTACCTGTAATACTCTTGATAGGTCGTAGCACCAATGCAGCGGAGGCGACCACGGGCCAACGCAGGCTTGATGATGTTGGCGGCGTCCGTGGTGCCGCTTTGATCGCCTGCGCCAATGAGCATATGCATCTGGTCTATGAAGAGGATCAATTTGCCCCCTTCATCCTCGGCCTGCTTGATGGCCTCCTTCAAGCGCTGCTCGAACATGCCGCGCAAGTTGGTCCCAGCGATCATCGCCCCGACATCGAGCACCCCGATGCGGGCTCCAACGAGAAGGTCAGGTACCGTCCCGGCAGCGATCCGTTTGGCAAGGCCCTCGACGATGGCGGTCTTGCCGACTCCCGCGGCTCCGACCAGCGCGGCACAGTTCTTGGTCCGGCCGCAGAGGATGCAGATGACGCGGTCAATCTCGTTGTCGCGGCCGATGACCGGATCAACACTGCCGGCGTCCAAGATCCTCAGTCTGTAGGGTCGCCGAGGCAGCAGATCAGCCGTGGGGTCGACGCTGCAGTACCTCCACGCCGACCAGCACAAAGCAGCGAAAGAAACGATCAAGGCCACGTCGTCCGGCTGCACCTGCACCATGTTTGGCGTGCCGAAGAAGTAGAAGAAGAAGCAGCGCAGCGGAAGAATAATTCTTCTTTTCGATTAGGTCAATGCGCTGCCGATCGATGTATGTCACCGTGCGCACAAACCGAGTAGGCGTACGTGTTGACGCAGAGCTCGAGGGCCTATTTCTGGGGATACTTCCGTAGCGATTCAATCAATATATATGCCGCTGGATCGATTCCACAAGGAGCGATTTATTGCAACCGGAACGTGTCGCTCCTGTGCTCTTATTTCCTTCTGATTTCGTATTTCGTAGTTGATCACATATACAGAGTATAGGACCGAACTATATAGCTAACCTATATAGCAATCTAAAGCGCCGTCCAGGCGGCTTGGAACCCTAGCCGCCGCCAGGAGGCCAATCTTCCAGCACCGTCCTCCGGCGGCTCCCCTCCGCCGGCGACGTCGGTCATCGGTGTTAGAAGGCAATGCAACTCTCGATATATTGAGCGGGTGCACGGTGCACGTATATATGGGTACAAGGGCAGCCCTCAGCCTCATCTATACAAGGAAACTAGAGGCGGGGCCGGTAGGAGATTATCCTAACAAATACATGCACATATATGTTCAACCCC
>NC_041392.1:23601805-23602650 GCF_002162155.2 Triticum dicoccoides | reverse complement strand
GTCTTGCCGACTCCCGCGGCTCCGACCAGCGCGGCACAGTTCTTGGTCCGGCCGCAGAGGATGCAGATGACGCGGTCGATCTCGTTGTCGCGGCCGATGACCGGATCAACACTGCCGGCGTCCAAGGTCCTCAGTCTGTAGGGTCGCCGAGGCAGCAGATCAGCCGTGGGGTCAGACGCTGCAGTACCTCCACGCCGACCAGCACAAAGCAGCGAAAGAGACGATCAAGGCCACGTCGTCCGGCTGCACCTGCACCATGTTTGGCGTGCCGAAGAAGTAGAAGAAGAAGCAGCGCAGCGGAAGAATAATTCTTCTTTTCGATTAGGTCAATGCGCTGCCGATCGATGTATGTCACCGTGCGCACAAACCGAGTAGGCGTACGTGTTGACGCAGAGCTCGACGGCCTATTTCTGGGGATACTTCCGTAGCGATTCAATCGATATATATGCCGCTGGATCGATTCCACACGGAGCGATTTATTGCAACCGGAACGTGTCGCTCCTGTGCTCTTATTTCCTTCTGATTTCGTATTTCGTAGTTGATCACATATACAGAGTATAGGACCGAACTATATAGCTAACCTATATAGCAATCTAAAGCGCCGTCCAGGCGGCTTGGAACCCTAGCCGCCGCCAGGAGGCCAATCTTCCAGCACCGTCCTCCGGCGGCTCCCCTCCGCCGGCGACGTCGGTCATCGGTGTTGAAGGCAATGCAACTCTCGATATATTGATCGGGTGCACGGTGCACGTATATATGGGTACAAGGGCAGCCCTCAGCCTCATCTATACAAGGAAACTAGAGGCGGGGCCGGTAGGAGATTATCCTAACAAATACATGCACATATA
>NC_041392.1:23598208-23601795 GCF_002162155.2 Triticum dicoccoides | reverse complement strand
GTGACGCATAGACTAGACCGGAACTCCCCAAATGTAGGCGTCGGTAACCTCTTCATCATGACATCGGCAAACTGCTGAGCGGTGGGAACATGAAGAACGCGGGCGCGCCCAAGAGCCACCTGCTCTTGCATGAAGTGAATATCGAGCTCAATGTGCTTCCTGCGACGATGATGAATGGGGTTGGCGGAGAGGTAGACCGCAGAGACATTGTCACAGTAGACAATGGTGGCCTTCGGGACATCAAGAAGCAACTCCTAGAGAAGCTGTCGGAGCCACGAGCACTCGGCGACGGCATTGGCAACAGCATGATACTCAGCCTCGGCACTGGAGCGGGATACCGTGGGTTGTCGTTTAGACGACCACGATATGAGCGAGGGCTACAGGTAGACGCAAATAGCCTGAAGTCGAGCGGCGTGTGTCCGGGCAGGCAGCCCAATCGGCGTCACTGTAGGCGACCAGGTCAGTCGAGGGCGAGGCCGTCAACGTAAGACCCAGAGCCGTGGTGCCGCGGATGTACCGAAGAATCCGCTTCACCAGGTTCCAGTGAGTGTCGCGAGGGGCGTGCATGTGGAGACACACCTGCTGGACGGCTGCAGGTCCGGCCGAGTGAGTGTCAAGTATTGGAGAGCGCCGACGATGGAGCGGTAGAACGCTGCATCTGGCGCGGGTGAGCCGTCGAGCGCAGAGACCTTGGCCTTCGTGTCGATAGGCGTGGGGACAGGCTTGTAGTTAAGCATGCCTGCCCGCTCTAGAAGGTCCTGTGCATACTGCTGCTAGTGAAGAAAGAACCCATCGGCGCGTCGTACCACCTCAATGCCGAGGAAGTAGTGCAACGAGCCGAGGTCCTTAATGGCGAACTCAGCGCTGAGGCGAGCAGTATGATGGCGAAGGAGCTCGGGCGAGGAAGCCGTCAGGATGATGTCGTCGACATATAGGAGCAGGTAAGCGGTCGCCGGAGCCTGGTGGTAGACAAACAGCGAGGCGTCGGAGCGAGTAGCCCGGAACCCGAGCTACTGCAGAAAACCGGCGATCCGCCGGTACCAGGCGCGAGGGGCTTGCTTCAACCCGTACAAAGAGCGGGAGAGTAGGCACACATGGTCAGGCTGAGCCGCGTCGACGAAGTCGGTCGACTGCTGACAGAAAACCTGCTCCGAGAGATGGCCATGCAAGAAGGACCACGCGAATCGTGCCTGGTTTGACAACCGGGGCGAATGTGTCGGTGAAGTCGACTCCAGCGCGCTGCCGAAACCCGCGGACCACCCACCGAGCCTTATAGCGCTCGAGAGACCCGTCAGGGCGAGTCTTATGCCGGAAGACCCACTTGCCAGAGATGACATTGGCATGGGGTGGCCTCGGGACAAGCTGCCAGGTGCGGTTGCGCACCAGCGCGTCGAACTCCTCCTGCATCGCCGCGAGCCAATGCAGATCGCGATGTGCAGCTCGAGCAGACGACGGGAGAGGTGACGGCGCAGACGTCGAGGCAGCGAGGAGGTACTCATACGCAGAATAACGCGTGTTGGGCCGGTGAATACCGGCGCGAGCACGAGTGACCATGCGGGTGTCCGGGGTGGTCGGCGGGGTCGGCGGCGCAGCTGATGAGGCGAACGAGGCCGGCGACGAGGCAGGCGAAGAAGCCGTCGAGGAGCCAGGGTCAGGCGCAGGGGATGCGCTCGCTGACCGGGCTACGGACTCAACGGGAGTTGGGGGCAGCGTGGCCGCCGGCAAGGAGGCAGCCGGGCCGGCGGAAGCCGTCGAGGAGCCCAGGTCAGGCACATGGGATGCGCTCGCTGATCGGGCTACGGACTCAACGGGAGTCGGAGGTGCCGTGGCCGCCGGCAGGGGGGCGGGTCCGACACCGCGGACCCAGAGCGAGGCCCAGGCGCGGCGGGGGAGTCGAAGCCAGGGGAGGCCCACGCGCTGCAGGGGGCCTGAAGCCGGGAGGGGCCCCAAGCGCAAGTGAGCGGCCTCCCCTAGGGGCACCGATAGGCACGGGTGACGATGGCGAGTCGGCCGGTGGCGGTACCTGGTGAAAGGGAAAAGACCTCTCGTCAAAGTAAACGTGTCGTGAAGTGAAAACTCGGTGGGAAACCGGATCATAGCAACGATAACCTTTGGTGTGTGGTGGGTATCCGAGAAAGATGCATGCCACAGAGCGAGGTGCGAGTTTATGAGGAGTAGTGGAGGCGATGCTAGGATAATAGAGACACCCAAAAACACAAAGATCATCATAGGAAGGTGGGCTACCAAAGAGGAGATGATGTGGTGCAAAGTTCCCACGAGCACGACTCGAACGAATGTTGATGAGGAGAGAGGCGGTGGAGAGAGCGTCCGGCCAAAACCGGGGCGGGACATTAGCGTGGAAGAGAAGAGTGCACACACAATCATTTAGGGTGCGAAGGATCCGTTCGGCGCGACCATTTTGTTGTGAGGTATACGGGCAGATGAGACGAAAAATCGTGTCGTGTGTGGCAAGGAGAGTGCGAACCCCGACGTTGTCGAACTCCTTCCCCTTGTCAGTCTGCAAGGCATGAATGGGACGCCCAAACTGTGTAGCGACATAGGAGTAAAATGTAGTGAGAACGGAGAGTGCATCGGATTTTCTCCGCAACAGGAAGGTCCACACATAGTGCGAAAAATCATCAAGTATGACAATATAGTATAAAAAATCTGTATTACTGGCAACAGGAGATGTCCACAAATCACTATGAATCAACTCAAATGGATACGACGCCACTGATGAGGACGCGCTAAACGGAAGATGGACGTGCTTGCCGAGATGACAAGCATGACAAGTGTGATCATCGGTTTTATTACACGTGAATGAAAAAGTCCTAAGAATATGACGAAGGGTGGCTGGGTTCGGATGTCCCAGCCGAGCATGCCAAAGGTCCACCATGGCGGAGAGAGCGACCGAAGCGGATGTGGAAGCGGCGGTGGAGTTCACCGGGTAGAGGCCGCCCGGGCTGTCACATCGATGGAGCACGGGTACGGGCATCCTTGACAGAAAAACCCTCTTCGTCAAATTCAACAGTTACACGATTTTCACGTGTAAGAGAGCGAACGGAAACAAGATTAGTGACTAACTCAGGTGAAACTAAGACATTAGACATATGAATAGGCGTAGAGTTAGATGGAAAGGAACCATGACCGACATGAGTAATGGGAAGGGAAGACCCGTCCCCAACAGTGATACGACATGCAGTAGAAACTGGAAATACGGAATTGAGGTTACCAGGGTTGGAAGTCATGTGAGTGGTAGCCCCGGAGTCCATATAACAGTCGCCGCCTCCGGTGTACATGTTGGGTGTAGGGGCGGAGTGAAGCGCTGCAAGGAGAGCCGGATCCCAAGGGGCCGGCAGGAGTGCGGCAGCCGCGGCCGGAGGGGCGGTGTAGCCAGGCATGGCTGCGGCGGCGTACGGAGGTGCCGCGACGGGGTAGCCACCCGGGGCAGCGAGCAGCGCCTGATGCACACCGGGGCGGGGGCCGGAGATCCCAGCCGGGATGGGGGCCCGCGGCATGGGCATCGTGTACGCATGGACCACCCCCATCCAAGGGTTGGTCACGGCGGCCCAGCGGGCGGGGGTAGC
>NC_041392.1:23569440-23597981 GCF_002162155.2 Triticum dicoccoides | reverse complement strand
CATCGTGTTGTTGTTGCTGCTTCTTGCCGCGGCGCCCCCCGTGGCGACGATTAGGGGCAGGGGCGGCAGCTGGTAGACGGGCGGCGGTGGCGCCTGGTAGTACGACGCCGGCGGCGGTGGCGGAGGCCGCGGCGGCTGCAGCACCGTGGGAGGAGCGGCGCAGGAGGTGCCCGCCGCGAGAGCCCTGTGCGTGGCCCGGGACTTCACCATCTTCATCCTCCTCTCCTCCAACCGAAGATAAGCCACGACCCGAGGAAAGGTCGGGTCCGGGAGGAACGTGAGGTTGGAGGCCGCGTTGCTGAACTCCTTGTTGAGACCGGCGGTTAGCATGCTGAGGAGGAGGTCGTCGGAGACCCGCTCCCCGAGGTCACGAAGTTCATCAGCAATAATCGTCAATGGACGAGTCAAGCTGATGGCAGCCAAAAAAATTCTGCTGAAGAAACACGCGGCGCTGGAGGGTATTGTCAAGGAAGAGCACGTTAAGCTTCGCCCACACCGTCTGCGCGTCATCGGTGTTGCAAACGATGGTGTGGAAGATGTCCTTGGAGATGGTTTGGTACAAGCAGCGAGTGATGGTGGCGTCGATGGTCAGCCAGTCGACATCCGCGAACATGAGGTTGGAGTCGACGGAGCCATCGACGTGATCGATGAGGTGGTACTCGCGGAAGACGAGAGAGAAGTAGGTCTTACAGGAGTAGTAGGTGGAGTTGGCGTAGTCAAGGACGACGGGCACCTGGGCGAAGATGTCGAGATCGCTGACGACTTCCACCGGGGGAGGGGCCGGACCTTCGAAGGGGTTGGAGGGAAGGGAGGCGACGGCATGGGGAGAGGCCATGGATGCGGCGTGGCAACCGAGGAAGGGTGGTGGCAGCGCGGCTGGGTAGGAGGTGGCGATTGGGGTGGGAGGGGCGATTGGGAGATGGGGAGATCGGGTGGGTGGCGGTGGCTCGGGAGGGAGAGGGGTGGTGGCGGCGGCTCGGGAGGGAGAAGGAGGCGGCTCGGGAGAGGGAGAGGGATGGGGATGGGGAGGCGCACACGGCGGCGGGGTGAAGATGCGGTGGCGGCGCGGGTAGATGGCGGCGGCGGCAGCGATGTGCTGCGGCGGCGGCTAGGAGCGGAAGCTAGGGTTGGATCGGAAGGGAAACTGATACCATGTTGAAGGCAAAGCAACTCTCGATATATTCATCGGGTGCACGGTGCACGGTGCACGTATATATGGGTACAAGGGCAGTCCTCAGCCTCATCTATACAAGGAAACTAGAGGCGGGGCCGGTAGGAGATTATCCTAACAGATATATGCACATATATGTTCAACAGTCGGTGGTGAGGGGGGTCGCCGGATCCACGCGCGTGGATCGTTTTTACTCTTTCGTAGTCTAGTTTTTTAGGTTGTTCATCGTCTTGGCTTCAGCGGCAACGATCACGGCGCTGAATAAAGATTCTTCGGATCCTTCCCTGACGAGGCCATCAATCCTATGGTTGGGGATGAATTTGGAAACTAGTATGTTCAATCAAGGATGGCATAGAGATGGCGGCATTCTCGTGGTGGACTATGTCCACGGGCTCCGCCGTTGCGACGGCGTTTTCTCTAGCGTCGGCGCGGAGCTTGGGAGGTAGTTCAGGAGCGGATGCAGATTGTGGTGTGCATCGACAATAGCTGGAAGACAGAACGTATGCTGGGTTCGTGGTTCGTGGATGGCGGGTATGGTTCCTCCTTCGGCGTCTTAGTCGTGGTGGGGTGCCACATCTGGAGTTCGATGATGTGTCCGGGGTGTTGCCCCGGTCTGATTCGTTCAACGGCAAGGGCTTCACTTATGGTGAGCCACCTTGGAGGTCTGCAAAGCTGCATATCAGCAATGGAGTCGCATTGAGCTCGGACGAGGAGGTGATCGGTCATCCTTTTCTTCGGTGGCTGCTATGGTGGTGCCGGAGGCAGGTGATGGGCGTTGGTATCACCCTGAGAGATGTTCTGCTATCTTTTCAGTTTTGTCATGTCGGTCCTTCCATGATTTGTACTTTAATATTTATGATATGAATGAGACATGCATTACCATGCAAAAAAAAGTTGACTCGAACTACTCCTAGTTCTTGACTCTCGCGTAAACGTATCTGGCATGCAAGCCATGACTTGATGGAAACTGGATTTTTCATCAACTCTAAACAAACTCAAATACATCTTGCCACCAAGTTTCTCCTTCTCCGTCCCTTGGCGGCTAGGGCAAACTCTCCCCTCCACGCTTCGCCGGTGAGCCCGTAGATTCGCGTCCCCTCTGCCTGCCTCTCCGGCGGACGGAGGCAAGGACGGGAATTCTGATGTCTCTACTCTAGTTAGTAGTTTACGTTAGGGTTTTCTAGTCCTCGTAAATGCGGCCCTCAGATGGATGACAAAGTTCTTCTTCGAGTTGGTATTTCGGACTCCAAACCTTCTCGCGTTCGTCCATTTGGACATAATCGATCGAGATCCAGCATAGATTCTTGCCATCCTCTTGGGACGGTGAGGTTAGGGTTTTTGCCTTGTGGCGAGATTGATGTCAGGTGTTTCGGATCTATTCAAGAGTTCAACGGCGATGACCACGGCTCCAGGGCACTGGCCCTTAGAGGCACGTGCACGAAGACTTCCCGATTGCCATCGACAAGGCCAAACCAGCTCTGGTAGGGGAACCATGACAACGTCACGTCCCGATGGCGGTAGTGATCGTTCAGTGGTCTCGGAATTTCGATGTAATTTCCATTAAGTTTGAGATGCTTTGTACTTTCGGTGAATTTTGATAATAGATCTGGATTTTCACAAAAAAAATCAAATACAGAAGTGCGGATTATTTTCAATAGTCTCACCCTAATTCAAAATTAACACAGCTCGACTTAAACTTTCATGTCCTTGCGACCACGTCTGGAAATAGGCATTGCGCCTCTTGCTCTGCTATGTTTTGCCACCGCGTGAGCTTGGTGGTCGTCCTACACTAGGTTTACACCATACTCCTATTGTACTTGCTTGAAGTTGATTCGTCCTCTACTATCGCACACTTCCCCGTTTCACGACGGTTTGCCTACCACTCTTTTTCGTATGTCGGCATAATGCTTTACCTAGATATGCCACTCGATGATCTTTCTAGAACAAGGCAGCGCACGCACCATCTGACATACATCTGCTCCCACCATGAACAATTGAGTGAAGTCAGGAAGTGCGAGAACTGGTGCTTTGTTGACCAACATGGCACTTTGACTTGTTATGACGCGTTTGGTTGCTCGCGTGATTTTTTGTCACTTTGCATACTTGTCCCAAGTGAGCCTGGTTGAGCTAATGCGGGCAAAAAACCAGCATCTGCATGTTGATTGGTTGCTAGCATCCCCTTTCCTTGCATCGTAGCAACGACTCTATGCACTGTGTTTGGTTGCTCGCATCGCTGTGCTCATACTAGTGCATGTTGTTTGGTTGCATACAGGCAGAGAGGTGTAGTTACCTTGTACCTTACGTTGTGAGCTTACCGGCTACATCTTACACACGATCACACCAACAAAACAACACTACAATCACAATGAACTGGACGATGATGATGAAGTTCTGCAGCCCAAAGTGTCGATCCGCATTGCAAACTTCAACATTGCATGACTCCTTGAGGACGGCCTTGGAGTGAGCACCATATGTCACCCGTCTACTCTTAAACCCTCCGTGGCAGTTGTTCTTGTAACCCGACACATGTTCATTGCATGTTTTCCATAAACAGTAAACCCTTGGAACCATCCCTCGGAACACCATTGATACATCTCCGACATATATATAATTTTCTATTGTTTCATGCTATTATCATACCACTTTACATATTTTTTGGAAACAATATATGTTATTTTTCTAGACTAAACTACTAATCTAGTGTTCAGTACCAGTTCATGTTTTTTTGCATGTTTTTGGTTTCGCGGAAAATCCATATCTAGGAAGGTCCAAACACGATGAAAACTTACGATCATTTTGGTGGAATGCACATGATTCTGGGCGCAAGAATCAACGTAGGATGACCCTCGTGGGCTCCAAGAGCCTAGGGGGTGCCCCCTAGGGGCGTGGGGGCCAGGCTTGTGGGCACACTGTGAAGCTTCTAGAGCTTTCCTTCGGACACAAGGAAGATAATTATGAGAAACAAATCGTGTTCAAATTTTAGCCCGATCAGAGTTACATAACTCTGCCCACATAATAAACGGTATTCGTCCAGAAAACCCTAGAGGAAACAGAGAAGAAAATGGAGAGAGAAATCCAATATTGGAGGGGCTCCCACCCTCCAGGAGACATGGTGGCAAGGACCAGAGGGGAACCCTTCTCCCATATAGGGGGAATGCCAAGCAACAAGAAGAAGGAGGGGAGATCTCCCCCCCTCTCTCTCGGTGGTGCCAAAGCACCGCTGGGGGAACCATCATGATGACAATCATCTCCAAGAACACCGTCGTCTTCAGCACACCTCCATCACCTTCCTCCCTCTATAATCAGTGGTCCACTCTCCTGCAACCTGTTGTAATCCCCTACTTGAACATGGTGCCTTTATGCTATATATTACTATCCAATGATGTGTTGCACCTCTATTATGTTTGAGTAGTTTATTTTTGTCATGTGGGCTAATTGTGGTATGGTATGGTTGATATGCGTTGTATGTCATTTTGATGATGTCCTATATGGTGCCCGCCATGTCGCGCAAGCGTATGGGATCCCCGCTGTAGGGTGTTGCACTACGTTAATGATTTTCTTATAGTGGGTTGCTGGAGTGACTAGAAGACTAAGTTGCATATGGGATCAAAGGGGACTTTTAACTTAATTCTATGGTTGTGTTTTACCTTAATGAATATTTATTAGTTGCGGATTCTTGCTAGTGCTCCAATCATAAGAACATGTGATCTCAGTACGGAAAGTGTGTTAGCTTAAGCCTCTCCCTCATATGTATGATAAGTATCACTATCGTGTCATATTCAATTGCCTAAGGACAATTTTGCACATCCTACCACCACTTTTACAAACTCGTGTTATTTACTATATTGTTCTTTATTTAAAATAACATCTAACTTTTATTTACACATTCTTAATTATTTTGCAAACCTATCCAATTACACTTGCAAAGTAGTCTTATTCTTGTTTTAGGTAAAGCGGGTGTTAGCGTGCACAGAGTTGTATCGGTGGTCGATAGAACTTGAGAGAATATGAATTTTACATGTAGATCCACGTTGGGTTTGACACTCTTATTATCGTAAGGGCTACAACATCCCCTATACTTGTGGGTTATCAAGACATTTTCTGGCACAGTTGTCGAGGAGCAATAGCGTGGGGTGAATATTCTCATGTGTGCTTGTTTTCTTTATCTCTAAGCAGATTTTACTTTATGTTCTAAATTGTTCTCTACCTTTAGTTATTGGTATGGAATACGAAACACCAAAAAAATTAGTTGTACTTGCCACTCATGCAGATGGGGAACCTCCTAGGACCCTCGATGTTGGCTATGTGTGAAACATTAAATAATACTTTGATAATCCTGGTAAATCCCCGTTCAACATGATAATGCGATACACTTTGGATCAGCACAAATACTTTAGGATTAACGATTGTCTCAAAAAGGGAAACACTGATGGGATCAAATAAAATGTTGCGTTGGTATGCTTGGAATATATGCCCTATGTATGATTATACTTGTTGTTCCAAGATGGAGGCACCACACCTTCCCTTCCAATGTGAATTTAATGATAATGAAACCTTGGCTTCTTATGCTAATGGAATAAATAATTACTATGATATGGAGAAAATAGACAAATTTTTTGCTTTCAACGGTGCTTATGAAATTGCTTATTTTCTTGAAAAATATGAAAAGTATGATGATGCTCTTTAAAAATCTGAAAATCTTGGCATACTTAAATATTGGTATGAAAATTATGAATACAATGCTCATATTAGTGAATTTATTCAGAGAATGTCTGCTGCACTGGAAGATACTAGTATTTCCCAGGATTCTATGGAAGAATAAATTGATGAAACCATGAGCTCATTAGATGAAAATTTTGAGGAGGACAGCGAAGAAGAAAAGGAGGAAGAGCAGATTAGCTACGCGTGCCCACCTTCTAATAAGAGTAACTC
The DNA here is from genome assembly GCF_002162155.2 of Triticum dicoccoides. NCBI lineage: Eukaryota > Viridiplantae > Streptophyta > Magnoliopsida > Poales > Poaceae > Triticum > Triticum dicoccoides. The sequence goes on along the minus strand of NC_041392.1, from coordinate 23,591,878 downwards.
TTTAACTTATACATTGTTTAGTTTTCCCTCCATGATTACTAGAGGATGATTGCTATGATCCCTTGGATTCATTTGAAATATCCCTTTTTGATGAACTTGATGCTTGGTATGATTATGGCCATGATGACACTATGAATGATGCTTCTGGTGATGAACTTGCTATAGTTCTTGTGTGAAAAATTAGATTGTTTCTATTGCACCCACACTTGATATTCCTATTATCTTTTCGGATTCTCCCTACTACACTATATCAGAGAAGTTTGTTCTTATTAAGTATTATTATATTGATGGGTTGTGTTTTACCGTTGAATGTAACTTTTCGAGTAGATGATTTTTCATATAAAAAACTTTTTAATCCGAGTTCGTATGCAAAAGTTATGCCCATTTTACAAATTCCAGAGAGATTTTGCAAATAAAGTCAAAATTCACATTTGCAAATTTTCCCAACAACTAGACCACATATCACATGGAAACTTATTTTCTTTTATTTTTTTTGACATTTCCATCATTTTCTTTTATTTTTTTTAAAACTGAAAAGGCGATCCACGGGGGGGGGGGGGTTATAGTTTGAAAATGGGACCTTTAGTACCGGTTCGTGGCACGAACCGGGACTAAAGGTCTCATCCCCCTTAGTTACACTTTGTTGTTACAACTTATATGTTACTTTGCGATCATTACTAAATTCTAAATCATTGTTAATTAAAATTCGCTTTGATATTCCTTGGGATCCTGGTGGATCAATTATTTGAACACTTTATGCCTAGCTTAGTGGCTTTAAAGAAAGAGCTACATGCAAGACTTTTGGGAAATGTAGAAGAGAAAGAAAATCGTGCCTACGCACACCGAAGATAAATATGAAGATGCATAACGGTTTGTGATCACGATCGTTACCATCACTGAGTTGCAGCGGAAGAGGAACGTGTCGGTATAATTCGTACTTGGTCCCTCGAACCATCGATGAACGATCCCGCGAACAATACACGAATAGTCCCTCGAACCGAAGGTTGAAAGCACGACCTCTCTACTTGGTTGCAAGCGTGCAGCACTCGCGATTTGGCAACACTTTGTCGTCCAGAGCTAATCGTCACCGGATAATTAGAAGGAGGAGATTAGAATCACACCGGGGTTCTAATTATGATGATTAGAGAATTATTAGTCTAGTTCTAATTAGTCAACTAGGACCAACTATAACTAGAGGAACTAGAGGAGGCTCCAAAACTTGTGTGTCAAAAGAGCAGCAAACCTCAAGTATATATAGGTTAGAGGGGAGAGGGAGGGCTACCACCAAGGAGAAAGGATTCCTCCTTGCTGCGATGGCCAGGGGGAGGAGGAGTAGGACTCTTCCCCTTCCCCAATTCGGCCTCCTTCCATAGGAGAAGGGGGCGCCTCCCACTTAGGCCCTTGTGGCCCAAGTTGCCTTCCACTTCTTAGCCTTTTAAGGGCCGTTGATATTGAATTAAATATAAAAATTTCTAAATATACCATTTTATATATTTTTTAACACCCCAAAAACATTTTCCACTATTATTTATTGGTAATACCCAGTATTACCCGATATTCATCAAAACCCTTCCCGTGACCCCCAAACGCTTCTGGATCCTCTCGGGGCTATTTTCCATATTAATGAAACAATTCCACAAATATATTCTCATCACTCGCATCCTAATAACACTCAGCAAATCGTGATTGCCTTAATCTAGTGACCCCGTAGGTTCGATAACTCACACACATGAACGAAACCCCTTCATTCAATTACCAACAGCGGCACCGTGGACATCCATATCGGTCCCTGTGAGCACTCGAATGATATTCGAGTGAACCTTTGGTTATCATGTGATGTCCCCTTTGCTTTGCGATACTTCACAAAACCCGGGATGCATCGGTATCATCCTGAGTTATCACCATGCTCGTTACTGATTTTGTTCTGTCACGCTATTGTGCTCCGGCATCCCTGTGACGAAGTCACCTATGTCTGGACAGACAATGATGGATGTCGTCACACTGGGAGGGCCCTAAGAATATATCTCCATCGACGGAGGAGCAAATCCCACTCTCGAGCTATCCTACAACTTGTCAAACTTTCCAATGAACCTGTAAGTTGTCATTATGATCACCTTCTTACAGGTGACTTATACATCCATTTTGCATCATGATTTCCTACTATTATTTATATTATGTTTGGTCATTATTCCACCTTCTGATGCAATTCTAATGCCTTTTCTCCGTTAGTTTGCAAGATTTACATGGAGAGGGAGATTATCGGCAGTTGGGATTCTGGACCTGAAAAAGCTACAGCAAAGATAGCTATTCTAAAAAACTCCAAATGACCTGAAACTTTACTATGCTTTTTTATTGAATATATAAAGAAATACCAGAGTGGGGCCCACAGCTAGCCTCCAGTGTCCATCTTCTACTATATAAGGGGTTTTTACCTACAAAAATATAAGAGTAATACTTTTGGGATGAAGCGCTGCCGTTTCAAGGCGGAACCTGGGCAAGAGCACTTTTGCTCTCTGGCAGAATGATTCCGCCAGGGATACTTCCCTATGGGAGGAGGAAATCGAAGCCATTGACATCACCAATGATCCTCTCATTGTGGGAGGACCAACCTTTATCAACATCTTCACCAGCACCATCTCATCTCAAACCCTAGTTCAACTCTTGTATTCAATTTTTGTCTCAAAACCTCATATTGGTACTTGTGGGTATCTAGTAGTGTCGATTGCACCTTGTAGTCGATGCTAGTTGCTTTATTTGTTGGAAGATTAAATGTTCAAATCCTTAAGCATATTTCATACCCCTCTGAACTTGAACATTATGATTTGCGAGTAATTAATTTTGTTCTTGGGGACATCATAGAAGTCTTATTATAAGTAATCATGTGAAGTTGGAGTTCGTTTGATATTTTGATGATATGTATGTTGTTGCTTCGTTTAGTGGTGTCATGTGAACGTCGACTACATGACACTTCACCATACTTGGGCCTAAGGGAATGCATTATGGAGTAATAAGTAGATGATGGGTTGCTAGAGTGACATAATCTTAAACCCTAGTTCATGTGTTATTCCGGAAGGGGCTCATTTGGATCCATATGTTCCATGCTATGGTTAGATTTATCTTAATTATTCTTTCGTAGTTGCAGATGCTTGAGAGAGGGGGTAATCATAAGTGGGTTGCTTGTTCAAGTAAGAATAGCAACCAAGCACTGGTCCGCCCACATATCAAATTATTAAAGTAACAACCATAAATCAACTAAATATGATGAAAGTGACTAGATAACAATTCCCATGTGTCCTCGAGAACGCTTTGCTTTATATAAGAGAACTTTTAGGCTTGTCCTTTTCTATAAAAAGTATTGGGCCACCTTGCTGAACCTTTGTTACTATTGCTACTTGTTACTTGTTACGAATTATCTTGCTACAAAACTATCTATCACTTCTACTTAAAGCACTTGCAGAGAATACCTAGCTGAAAACTGCTTGTCATTTTCTTCTGCTCCTCATAGGGTTCGACACTCTTACTTATCGGAAGGACTACGATTGACCCCCTATACGTGTGGGTCATCAAGACTCTTTTCCGACGCCATTGCCAGGGAGTGCAGCACCTTTGGTAAGTGAAATTTGGTAAGGGAACATTTATATTACGTGCTAAAAATTTTTGTCACTTGTTACAATGGAAAATAATCTGTTGAAGGGTTTGGTCAGGGTATCTTCACCTCGACCGGAAGCAATAAGAGTTGCTCCTCAACCTACTGAAAATATTTATTATGAGATTCCCTCAGGTATGTTAGAGAAACTGCTAGCTAATCCTTATGCAGGAGATGGAACAATACATCCTGATATGCACTTAATCTATGTGAATGAAATTTGTGGATTGTTTAAGCTTGCAGTTTATCCGACGATGGAGTTAATAAGAAAGTATTCCCTTTATCTTTGGAGGGAAATGCATTGACATGGTATAGGCTATTGGAAGATATTGGAACATGGGATTGGAACCGGCTAAAATTGGAATTTCATCAAATGTTTTATCCTATGCACCTGGTTCATCGTGATCGGAATTATATATATAATTTTTTGCCTCATAAAAGGGGAAAGTATCGCTCAAGCTTGGGGAGGCTTAAATACATGATGTATACATGCCCCAATCATGAGCTCTCAAGAGAAATTATTATACAAAAATTTATGCTCGGCTTTCTCATAATGATCAATCTGTACTCGATTCTTCTTCTGTTGGTTCCTTTATGAAGAAAACTATTGAGTTAAAATGGGGTCTTCTGGAAAGAATTAAACGCAACTTTGAAGATCTGGAACTTGACAAAGGTGAAGAGTCGGGTATAAAACTTGAGTTTGATTGTGCTAATTTTTTTATGGAAACTGATGCTTTTCAGAAGTTTAGTACTAATACTAAATATGGACTTGACTCTGAGATAGTAGCTTCCTTTTGTGAATAATTTGCTACTCACGTTGATCTCCCTAAGGAGAAGTGGTTTAAATATCATCCACCTATTTGAAGAATTGTTAGAGGAACCTGTTATAGTTAAAGATGCAACGATTATTTATATTGTTGATCCAGTTGTCTGGTGTTGTTTATATTGAGAAACCACCTTTTCCTGTTAGGATTAATTAAGGAACATGCTAAAGCTACAAATATGGTTAATAAAATTAATATTAGAACACCTAAACCCTATGAAAAAATATGTGTGGAACCTAATATTGCTATGGTAAAGGATCTCTTGGTTGATAATATTGATGGGCATGTTATTTACTTCTATGATGAAGCTACTAGAATTGCTAAACCTGCTAGAAAGGAGCGAGATATGCTACATAATAATAAGCCAGTAGTTGGAATGCCTGTTGTTTCTGTTAAAATTGGAGATCATTGCTATCATTGTTTGTGTGATATGGGTGCTAGCGTGAGTGCTATTCCATTTACTTTATATCAAGAAATTATGAATGATATTGCACCTGCTGAGATTGAAGACATTGATGTTACTATTATAAGCTTGCAAATAGAGATACTATTTCACGGGTTGGGATTGTTCGAGACGTTGAAGTCTTGTGTGGTAAGATCAAATACCCTACTCATTTCTTAGTACTTGGTTCACAGCAAGATAATTCTCATCCCATTATATTTGGTAGGCCTAGCTTTCTTAAATACCGTTAATGTTGAAATTGATTGTGTTAAAGAAAAGGTTAGAGTTAAGTTTGGTGATGTATCTCATGAGTTTAATTTCTCTAAGTATAGTAGACAACCACATGAGAAGGTATTATCTAGTAAAGATGAAATTAATGGTCTTGCTTCTATGGCCGTACCTCCTACTGATCCATTAGAACAATATTTGCTAGACCATGAAATTGATATGCATAAAAATGAAAGAAATTAAATAGATGAGATATTCTTTAAACAAGCACCTATCCTTAAACATAATTTACCTGTTGAAACTCTTGGAGTTCCTCTCTCACCTAGGAGTGATCTTGTGTTTGAATTAAAGAAACTACCTGATACACTAAAATATACTTATCTTGATGAGAAGAAGATATCATGTTATTCTTGGTGCTAACCTTTCAGAGCATGAAGAAAAGATATTACTTCAAACTCTGAGGAAGCATCGTGCTGCTATTGGATATACTTTTGATGATCTTAAGGGCATTAGTGCCACTTTATGTCGGCACAAGATTAATATGGAGCCTGATGTTAAACCCGTCGTTGATGACCAATGTCGTCTGAATCCTAAGATGAAGGATGTGTTAAGAACTAAAATATTAAAGCTTCTAGAGGCAGGTACAATTTATCATATTGCTGATAGTAGATGGTTAACTCATGTTCATTGTGTTCCTAAGAAAGGAGGTATAACCATCGTTTCTAATGATAAAAATGAACTTATCCCACAAAGAGTTGTAACTGGTTATAGGATGGTAATTTATTTCAGGTAATTAAACAAAGCTACTAGAAAAGATCATTACCACTTGCCTTTTATTAATAAAATGTTAGAAATATTATCTAAGCATACACACTTTTGTTTTCTTGATGGATATTCTGGTTTTCTCAAATGCATGTGTCAAAAGAAGATCAAGAGAAAACTACTTGTACTCGTTCTTTTGGAACTTATGCTTATAGATGTATGCCTTTTGGTTTATGTAATGCACCTGCTACCTTTCAAAGATGTATGACTATGATTTTTGTGAAAAGATTGTTGAGGTATTCATGGATGATTTTTCCATTCATGGGACTTCTTTTGATAATTACTTAAGCAACCTTGATCGAGTTTTGTAGAGATGTGAAGAAACTAATCTTGTCTTGAATTGGGAGAAGTGCCACTTTATGGTGAATGAAGGTATAGCACTTGGGCATAAAATTTCTGAACGAGGTATTGAGGTAGATACAGCTAAAGTTGTTGCAATTGACAAAATGCCATGTCCTAAAGATATTAAAGGTATAAGAGGTTTCCTGGTCATGTTGGTTTCTATAGAAGATTCATTAAAAATTTCTCTAAGATTTCTATGCTGCTAACTAATCTCCTTCAAAAAGATCTTCCATTTGTCTTTTATGATGATTGCGTAGAAGCCTTTCAAATACTTAAGAAACACGGCCATGCCTCTCACGGAAGGAGAAAAAAATGCAATTTTTCCGTTTCTGAGAGGCACGGCCATGCCTCTCGTGGAAGCAAAACCGTGCCTCTGGCAGAAGAAAAAAACATTTTTTTCGTTTCCGAGAGGCACGGCCGTGCCTCTTGCAAAAGCAAATTCGTGCTTCTCGCCGAAGCAAAACCATGCCTCTCGTGGAAGAAAAAAACACGTATTATCACGCAAAAATAAAAAAAGTTTGAATTTATTTTGTCAAGAAGCTAAGAAAGACCGTGGAAAACCAAAAAGCCGAAAATAAGGGGGAAACCCGTCTAAAAGCCGAAAACGCGTGCGAGAAGTTTAAAAAAATCACGAGGGAGCACCTAGAGCGCGACACGTGGCGGCGGCTGAGAGCACACAACTTGGCACACTCTCAGCCCACCCCCAAGTGAGTGTTGGCAGGCTCCGAAAGGTGCGCTCGTCAACTAGTTGCTCTCACAAATCGCACCCCCACCTTACCGCATGGCTGGACTACCCCCATCCAATGTCCTTGGGCCACTCCAAAAAGAAGTTCTCTTGGGTGTTAGAGGCAGCTGCATTTTTTTTATGTTTGTTGACTGAAAAACTGACCCATCTACGCAATTTTCTACCGCACCTATGCATGGTACATATTTGATTTTGCTTAGTATATACAAAATGTAGTAAAGAAAAAAGGGGGACTTAGTGTATACAAAAAGAATGCAAAAATAAATAAATCTAAGACAAAAAAATAAATTCATCAGCAAAACTTTAGTCCCTTGTTCTTCCATTGGAAAAGTTTAATGATCTCTTCCAAAGAAAGAACATTGAAAAGGATGAGAGGTTGTTTTCAAAACCAACTATGATGTGTAATAGCAAAAACAAACACTGAGGGAGATAATACATAGGGGATAAAGGATCAAACCTCCTTTCGATATTTTGATAAACATCACTGTAACATCAGGAAGCAGGAAAAGCACAAAAAAGACGCACGCACACAAAGAGAAACGCTGATAACTGGCCACCCATACTCATAGTTGATACTATTTTGAAAAGAGGTTTGAGTGGCTACAAGCCACAGAGGTGCGTACAGACACATGAAATATATCATTCACTTAAGAAAAGTGTGAATAAGGTGTCAAACAACATCAAAATAAGAGTAGTACAAACTAAGGGGGATATGGTTACATATGGTGAAAACACAATGGCCAAGTACAACTAGCACCACCCTTATTGACCTCAAAGCTGTAAGAAGGATCAACGTCCAAGCCGTGACACGACCACATCGTGTTTAGGAGGGTGATTGTTAGACTTAAACACAATTTAGTGCGCGGAACGTGCACGTGGTCAAGTAGGAATAGGAATCCATGTACGAGTAGGTTACGTGCATATATCCTAGTAGGACCAGTATTAGCAAACCGAGTAGAATTGCTGATAGCTAGGTTTACTATATATATGTGTACCCTGCTTGTAAAAGTACCACCGTGAGAAAATCAATACAAAGTCAACAGGCTCGACAGGAGCCTGCGGCCATCAAACAATCGATTTTTGTGTGTTGTGCTATCTACGTGAGCTAGCTAGATCAAGTTGATATTCTGGCTAGAGGTGCTCGTACGTACTAGTACTACATACACGTCCAGATAGATCGATTGCAGGAGATTAGCTTTGTACTACGGTCCATCTCTGCGTAAAGTAATTCATCGAGTTCGTCAGCCAGCATCGTTCATCATCGTCTTTTGTGGTCGACCGTATCGCCATCACCGGAAGTACTCGACGTCAGGACTGGGTCAACATCGATCCAAGTTGTATAAACCTTTCCAACGCCCTAATCTTGTTAAGGACTTGTAGGAAATCATAAGGGGGATGGTTGAAATAGAATTAGGACGTTGGCCCTATTTGGATATTCTAACTCAGTTAGAGGTTAGAGTTAGATTCTAACTCTGAACTTCTCCTGAACTAACTCTAGCCAAAGAGGTGTTTGAATGTCAGGATTAGATGGAGCGCGGATACGGTGAGGCTTCTTCACGGACAGTGCGAGAGGGAGGAAGGGAGAGGACGAGAAGTTTCGAGGAAGTGGCGAGGGATCTGCTGCCGGGAGAGTTAGAGAAAAAAGTGTTTTTTTAGTAGTTCCAAGAAGAACTAACCCAAATAAGCACCTCTTGAGCGGGTTAGATTGTTTCGATGGGTTAGATGCATCTAACCCAAACTAACCCTTCTGTTTAGATATTTTTAGGTTAGTTGAGTTTAAACTAACCCAAATTAACTCTAATCCACGGATCCTGAAACAGGGCCGTAGTTACAGATTAACTTACGGACTAACTTTCAGGGACATAATTGTTACGGATTAACCTCCAGGGACAGAGATTTTTTTCTAGAACCTAGGGAAAATTGTTACGGACTAACTTTCAAGGACAGAGGGTTTTTAACGGATGCGCTAAAACTCAGTCGACTGAGTTTTACCGAAGTCTCAGTCGAGTTGTTATCGTCAGATTTGATTTGTCTTTTGCACGTGTATATATATATATATATATATATATATATATATATATATATATATATATATATATATATATATAGTGTTACTGTTCATCACCCAGGGTGTAGAATAAGTTATTCTTCACCCGAGGTAATTTTACGATCATTTCATAATTAAATTACATTTCGAATTTAAATAGTTACATTTCTATTGATTCACTACGTAAAATTTGACATAAGAAAATAAAAATATAGGTCATAAGACAAGAAAATTTGCAGTTTATGTGTATTTTAGACTATGTTTTTACGTTTGTAATTTTACATAACATAAAATATTTTTTACGCCGATTATATATTTTCTTATGGTCCCTTTTTGCATCGGAAATACGACAGAACTTATAGAATGTAAAATTATGGTACATTGATGGTAAAATAGAGGGGGGGTGAAGAATAACTATTACTCACCCAGGGTGACGAATCAAGCGACCCTATATATAGTGTTACTAGGGCATTTCCTATTTGGCGCTGCAGGCGCCGGTTTCTACCGGCACCTGCAGCAGCTTATCGCGCGCGGCCCATCTCACCTCCCTTTTCCTGCAGCACAAACAGCGCAGGTGAAGAAAATCAAACACGGGACCACAGAGATGGAACCACACCGCAATAACCACCACGCCAACACGCCCGACGTGTTAATATATTCTTTCGACGTTTCTTATTTCTTATTTCCTCTTTCCTTTTTCCTTTTTTCTTTCTTCGTTTTTTTTTTGTTTCTTTTTTTCTGGTTTGGTGATTTCTTCCAATTTCGTGAACTTTTCTTAAAACGGATGAGTTTTTTTTCTCAAAACTGATTTTTTTTGTTCAATTCAATGAACTATTTTTCAAATTTGATGAACTTTTTCTAATTCTTTTGATTTTTTTTGAAAATCCATGAACTCTTTTCAATTTCGATGAACTTTTTCTCAAAACTGATTTTTTTTCCTATTCAATTCAATGAACTATTTTTCAAATTTGATGAACTTTATCTGATTCTTTTGATTTTTTTGAAAATCCATGAACTCTTTTCAATTTCGATGAACTTTTTCTCAAAACTAATTATTTTTTCATTCAATTCAATGAACTACTTTTCAAAATTTGATGAACTTTTTTCATTTTTTTTGAAAATCCATGAACTCTTTTCAATTTCGGTGAACTATTTTGACATTCGATGAACTTTTCTAAAAATGGATGAACTTTTCATCATTTTTTATGAACTTTTTTCAAGTTTGATGAACCTTTTTTTCAGAAACGATGAACTTTTTGCATATGTGATGAACTGTTTCTGTAATCCCATGAACTTTTTTCAAATCCGATGAATTTCTTTTTCAAATTTGTGAACTTTTTTCAAATCCGATGAACTTTTTTAATCAAAAATTAGAAAAGTTCATCGATTTGAAAAATAGTTCACGATTTTAGAAAAATTCATCATATGAGGAAGAAAAAAAATAAGAAACAGAACAGAAAAATGAAAAAACTAAAAAGGTAAGAAGAACCTAATAAAGAAAAGAAGTGATGTAACCTACCGGATCTGTCGCTGTGGCTGAGTGGTTATCTTGTTGTAATACGAGACAGGAGGTTGTCAGATCGAGTCTCCTCACAAGCGCCAACTTTATTTTATTTTTCCTGTTGTGCACGCTCCTTTTTTGGGCCGGCCCGCTTCCCGTCGCTTGCGAGCGCCAGAAGCGCCAACCGGCGCTTAAAGCACGGATTAGGAGCTCCCATATATACGAGCCGCTCGCTCAAGTTGCTGGGAGCAACTAGTTAACGAGCGCTCCTTCAGGAGCCTCAAAACGATCAGCGCCACTTGGCGCGCTCTCAGCCATTTGCCACGTGTCGCGCTCTGGACGCTCCCTTATACAAATGCTATTTTTTGGATGAATATAATTTGGTTTTCTTGTTATAAATTGTACTACATCAAGAAAACGGGCTTGACTAGAGAAGGGGCTAACAGGTTATACTCAAAAAAAATAGGCTAGCTAATGGGCAGGACCAAAATAAACAACTAATGGGTTTGGCATGATTGAAATTATTGGGCCAGAACCTTAATTAGGCTGGTTAGTACATGGGCCATGCTGGTCGCCACGTCAGATCCACGTGGATGCCCTGCTAGTTCCACTTTGCTTTTAGATTATGAAAATCTGTGACAGTTTGCTCCGTCACCAAGGTTTGGGCCTAGTTTGGGCCAATGGCAGACCCATGACGGTTGATACGTCTCTGTCGTATCTACTTTTCCAAACATTTTTGCCCTTGTTTTGAACTCTAACTTGCATGATTTGAATGGAACTAACCCGGACTGACGCTGTTTTCAGCAGAATTGCCATGATGTTGTTTTATGTGCAGAAAACAAAAGTTCTCGGAATGACCTGAAACTCCACGGAACATCTTATAAAAAATAATAATAAATCCTCGCCAAAGATAAAGACCAGGGGACCCACACCCTATCCACGAGGGTGGGGGGTACCCCCCCCTAGGGCGCGCCCCCTACCTCGTGGGCCCCCTGGAGACCTTCCGACGCCAACTCCAACTCTAAATATTTGTTTTCGGGGAGAAAAAAATAGAGAAGAAGAAATCATCGCGTTTTACGATACGGAGCCGCCGCCAAGCCCTAAAACCTCTCGGGAGGGCTGATCTGGAGTCCGTTCGGGGCTCCGGAGAGGGGGATTCGTCGCCGTCGTCATCATCAACCATCCTCCATCATCAATTTCATGATGCTCACCGCCGTGCGTGAGTAATTCCATCGTAGGCTTGCTGGACGGTGATGTGTTGGATGAGATTTATCATGTAAGCGAGTTAGTTTTGTTAAGGTTTGATCCCTAGTATCCATTATGTTTTGTGATTGATGTTGCTATGACTTTGCTATGCTTAATGCTTGTAACCAGGGCCCGAGTGCCATGATGATGCCTCTTTTTGAGCACTTTTCCTCCCAAACCATCCAAGAAAAAGGATGATGAGGATTTTGAGCGCTTTGCTGAAATGATTAGACCTATCTTTCTGCGTATGTGATTGACTGATATGCTCAAAACTAATCCTTATGCTAAGTATATGAAGGATATCATTACTAATAAAAGAAAGATACCGGAAGCTGAAATTTCCACCATGCTTGCTAATTACACTTTTAAAGGTGGAATACCAAAGAAACTTGGAGATTCAGGAGTACCCACTATACCATGCTCCATTAAAAGAAATTATGTTAAAACTGCTTTATGTGATCTTGGAGCCGGTGTTAGTGTTATGCCTCTTTCTTTATATCGTAGACTTGATTTGAATAAGTTGACACCTACTGAAATATCTTTGCAAACAGCTGATAAATCAACTGCTATACCTGTCGGTATTTGTGAGGATGTGCCTGTTGTGGTTGCAAACGTTACTATTTTAACGGACTTTGTTATTCTTGATATTCCTGAGGACGATAGTATGTCTATTATTTTTGGAAGACCTTTTGTGAATACTGTAGGGGCTGTTATTGATTGCACCAAAGGCAATGTCACTTTTCATGTTAATGGTAATGAGCATACAGTACACTTTCCGAGGAAACAACCTCAAGTTCATAGTATCAACTCTATTGGAAAATTCCATCAATTATATTTGGAGGTTTTGAATTTCCTCTTCCTACTGTCAAGAAGAAATATGATATACCTATTATTGGGGATGTGCATATCCCCGCTGAGGTAACTTAGTGTTATTCGAAATTTCTCTGGTTTCATGTTATTCGGAATGAGTTTATTAACAAGACCTGATCAACCTTGTTAGTGGATTCCTTTTGATAAGCATGAGATGGATGAAACTAGAAGCACAACCTTCTGTACCCTCTTTATACTTTCTGTTATTTAGTTGAAATAAAGTAAAAATAGTATTTTTCTGTCTGTTTCCTGATTTATCCGTGCAATATAAAAATATCCCGAAAATAAAAGTCCTCTAAATGCCATGCCAATATAATATGATTTTTTCGGGAATATTTGAGGATTTATAGTGCAAAAATCACCGCCGGGGGGGGGGGGCTGCCACCTGGTCACGAGGGTGGAGGGCGCGCCCCCCTGCCTCGTGGGCCCACGGTGGCCTTCCTCCACTTATTCCTGCACCCATCCTCTTCTTCTTCCTCCCACAAACACGAAAAACCAGCTCAAGCACGAGTTCTAGCCCACTTTGATGTGATTTTCGATCTCCTTGCTCAAAGCACCTCTCACAAAACTGCTTGGGGAGATTGTTCCTTGGTATGTGACTCCTCCATTGGTCCAATTAGTTTTTGTTCTAGTGCTTTATTCTTTGGAAATTTTTGTTGCTTAGGTGACCATGTTCTTGAGCTTGCATGTCAAATTTATATGGTTCCAAGTAGTTCTAATGCTTGATATAGGCTCTAGGCACTTGTAGGAGTAGTTGCTATCAGTTTTATTGAGCTTTGTTCACTTTTGTTTGAAGTTACTAAAAATTTCAGAATATTTTAGAAAAAATGAAGAGACTTTTGAGGGACTCATTGAGCCGAAGCTCGAAGGAAAAGAAAAATGAAGAAGCATAGAGGCCCAAATATAATTTGCCTCGTACCGCGAAGGTCCGGCCGTGTGAATGGCCTTCCGATGACTTCTTGAAACAAGCCGAGATTTATGAGGATTTCTATTCATTGATTGAAAATGCTGGCCTCACCGACTTCCTTCGCGACCAACGTCATCAGTATCTCTTACTCACTAATACCTTTGTGCAAAACTTCTACTTTTTCCCTAAGGAATCACCTCCTTCAGCAGAGTTTCATTTGTATGACATTGTTAAGAAAATGCCATTAGCTGAATTTTGCGAGGTTTGCAAAATACCCTCTGAGGGTACTTTAGATGAACCAACCCGTAAAGATGTGGAAGCATTTATTAACACCATCACGGTGGGAGAAACCAGGAAGGTTTCTGATGCAAGAATCACTAGCATACATTTTCCTGTTTTACGCTACTTTGCCATATTTGCTAGTCGTTGCTTGATTGGTTGTGGGAACTATGGAAACCTTAGCGTTCCTGATATTATTATTTTGTTCCATGGTTTATACCGCGATAACACTGTTAGTATGGGCGGAATTATTGCTAGACGGTTAAGTCTGAACCGTACTAAGGGCCCCATCTTTGGAGGCATTTATGCTTCACGCCTAGCTGCACATTTTAACATTTCCTTTAGGCTTCATGAGAAAGAAGAAAAATTGCTACCTAATGCTTATTTAGATTACAAGAGTATGCTAGCGCATGATTTTATTGTTAAGAGTCGGGAAGGGGAGCTCAAATATAAATTATTCTTTCATAAACATCATCCTGAAACTATTACCTTGCCTGCTCCTTCCTTGTTTAATTTTGAAGGACCTTATCTCGTTACGTGGGCTGCTGTTCAAGCTTACCGAAATCCTGCACCAGCCCCGGAACCGGAACCACAAGATGAGCCTCCACAACAATCTGTTTATTCTTGGGATCCGGAGATGGCTGTCAGCCAGTGGCAGTCAGAGTCCTCTTCATCACAGTACGACTCCAGTTATTCTTCGTCACAGTACGACCCCGGCTACACCTACGGGTATCCGCCAGGCCATCCCTGGCAATAGACCAACTTAGGCCAAAAGCCTAAGCTTGGGGGAGTATGTATTTCTCACCGACATTACATTTATGTTCACACACACTCATTGCTAGATGTCGGTGCTCATACTCTTTCACTGTAATATCCATGCCTGTTTATTTTCTTTTTCCTGCTTTCTTCTTGTGTGTTTGCTAAACCTTATGAAAAATCAAAAAATTTAGTAGTAGTTTATTTTCTTGCTATAGTAGTAATAATTAAAAAGAAAACCCAAAAATATTTCCCGTTCTTCTTTTACTTGTTGGGAGCTTTCCCGTATAAATAGTTTTTATTTCTTTTTCTTTTCTTTAGGGGTCGATAGGAGAAGACCATGTTTAAATTGTTGAAGTGGCTCTTATATGCATTATTGTTGATTTAACCAAGAGCCCATATTCCCTTGTCTTCCCCTGTTTATTGAATGCTTGCAGATTCCGACTTAGTCCAATGCACATACACTCTTATTATTATTCACATCGTTCGGTCATGCAAATGACAGACAATTATGATGATATATGATGGACTGACTGAGATGAGAAAAGCTGGTATGAACTCGACCTCTTTTGTTTTTGTAAATATGATGAGTTCATCATTCTTGATTCAGCTTATTATGAATAAACATGTTTGCAATGACAATTAGAGATCATAGTTACTTCTGTCATGCTTGATTAGCTATGAGTCATAATTGTTTACCTTGCGTGCCAACATGCTATTGAAATGGTTATGATGTGGTATGATGAGGTGGTATCCTCCTTTGAATGATTTAAGTGACTTGACTTGGCACATGTTTGCGCATGTAGTTGAAACAAATCAACATAGCCTTCACGATAGTTATGTTCATGGTGGATTATATCCTACTCATGCTTGCATCCAATGTTTATTAATTTTAATGCATGTACATGGTTGTTGTCGCTCTCTAGTTGGTCGCTTCCCAGTCTTTTGCTAGCCTTCACTTGTACTAAGCGGGAATACTGCTTGTGCATCCAATCCTTTAAACCCCAAAGTTATTCCATATGAGTCCACTATACCTTCCTATATGCGGTATCTACCTGCCGTTCCAAGTAAATTTGTATGTGCCAAACTCTAAACCTTCAAATAAACATTCTGTTTTGTATGCTCGAATAGCTCATGTATCAACTAGGGCTGCCCTTATCTTCCATATTAGGCGGGTTATTCTCAAGAGGAGTGGACTCCACTCCTCACTCACGAGAAAATGGCTGGTCACCGGGATGCCCAGTCCCATGCTTTATGCAAACTAAATCAAAATTAATTACAAACAAAACTCCCCCTGGGGCCTGATGTTTGTTGGAGGCACTCGTTGTTTCGAGCAAGCCATGGATTGATGCTTGTTGGTGGAGTGGGAGTATAAACTTTACCATTCTGTTTGGGAACCGCCTATAAGTGTGTAGCATGGAAGATATCGCCATCTCTTAGTTGTTATGTTGACAATGAAAGTATACCGCTCAAAATATTATTTATCTTTATTTCAAAACCGAGCTCTGCCACGTCTGCAAATCCCTGCTTCCCTCTGCGAATGGCTTATCTATTTACTTTTATGTTGAGTCATCTCCCTCTTATTAAAAAGCACTAGCTGGAGAGCACAACTGTCATTTGCATTCATTACTGTTAATCTATATTGGGTATGACTATGATTGGATCTCTTTTACCATGAATTACAATGTCTAGTCAGTCCTTGATCTTTAAAGGTGCTCTGCATTTATGTTTTGCAGTCTCAGAAAGGGCTAGCGAGATACCATCTTGTTATATCATATTATGATTGTTATGAGAAAGTGTTGTCATCCGAGATTTATTATTATCGCTCGCTAGTTGATTATGCTATTGATATGAGTAAACATGAGACCTGAGAATTATTGCAAATGTGGTTAGTTATGACCTTTGCTGAAAACTTGAATGCTGGCTTGATATATTTACAACAACAAGAGCAAAGAGAGTTTGTAAAAGTTTTTCTTTCTCTTTCAGTTTGTCAACTGAATTGCTTGAGGACAAGCAAGGGTTTAAGCTTGGGGGAGTTGATACGTCTCCGTCGTATCTACTTTTCCAAACACTTTTGCCCTTGTTTTAAACTCTAACTTGCATGATTTGAATGGAACTAACCCGGACTGACACTGTTTTCAGCAGAATTGCCATGATGTTGTTTTATGTGCATAAAACAAAAGTTCTCAAAATGACCTGAAACTCCACGGAACATCTTATAAAAAATAATAAAAAATCCTCGCCAAAGATGAAGACCAGGGGGCCCACACCCTGTCCACGAGGGTGCCCCCCCTAGGGCGCGCCCCCCTACCTCGTGGGCCATCTGGAGACCTTCCGACACCAACTCCAACTCTATATATTTGCTTTTGGGGAGGAAAAAATAGAGAAGAAGAAATCATCGCGTTTTACGATAAGGAGCTGCCGCCAAGCCCTAAAACCTCTCGGGAGGGCTGATCTGGAGTCCGTTCGGGGCTCCGGAAAGGGGGATTCGTCGCCGTCGTCATCATCAACCATCCTCCATCACCAATTTCATGATGCTCACCGCCGTGCGTGAGTAATTCCATCATAGGCTTGCTGGATGGTGATGGATTGGATGAGATTTATCATGTAACCGAGTTAGTTTTGTTAAGGTTTGATCCCTAGTATCCATTATGTTCTGAGATTGATGTTGCTATGACTATGCTATGCTTAATGCTTGTCACTAGGGCCCGAGTGCCATGATTTCAGATCTGAGCCTATTATGTTTTCATAAATATATGTGTGTTCTTGATCCTATCTTGCAAGTCTATAGTCACCTACTATGTGTTATGATCCGGCAACCCCGAAGTGACAATAATCGGGACCACTCCCGGTGATGACCATAGTTTGAGGAATTCATGTATTCACTATGTGCTAATGCTTTGTTCCGGTTCTCTATTAAAAGGAGGCCTTAATATCCCTTAGTTTCCAATAGGACCCCACTGCCACGGGAGGGTAGGACAAAAAATGTCATGCAAGTTCTTTTCCATAAGCACGTATGACTATATTTGGAATACATGCCTACATTACACTGATGAATTGGAGCTAGTTCTGTGTCACCCTAGGTTATGACTGTTACATGATGAACCGCATCCGGCATAATTATCCATCACCGATCCGATGCCTACGAGCTTTCCATCTACTGGTTTACGCTTATTTACTTTCCCGTTGCTACTGTTATAATCACTACAAAATACCAAAAATATTGCTTTTACTTTCATTACTCTTTTGTCACGTTACCACTACTATCATATTACTGTGCTACTAAATACCTTGCTGCGATACTAAGTTATCCAGGTGTGGCTGAATTGACAACTCAGTTGCTAATACTTGAGAATATTCTTTGGCTCCCCTTGTGTCGAATCAATAAATTTGGGTTGAATACTCTACCCTCGAAAGTTGTTGCGATCCCCTATACTTGTGGGTTATCAACGGTCAAGAGCCGTCATGGAAGGTGCGGTGGCAAATTATGATGCGATATACATGACGGATTTGTAATCCGTCGTGGATGTGCACACATGACAGTTTCTGGGTAATCCATGATGGACTAGTACCATCATGTATTATCATGTTTCTTGTAGTGATTAGTCACATTGCTTGCAAGGCTTATTATGATGTGCATTACCGAGAGGGCCCAGAGATACCTCTCCAATACTCGGAGTGACAAATCCTAATCTCGATCTATGCCAACCCAACAAAACAGCTTCGGAGATACCTGTAGAATATATTTATAATCACACAGTTACGTTATGACGTTTGATAGTACACAAGGCATTCCTCCGGTATCTGGGAGTTGCATAATCTCATAATCAAAGCAATATGTATAAGTCATGAAGAAAGCAATAGCAATAAAACTTAATGATCATTATGCTAAGCTAACAGATGGGTCTTGTCCATCACATCATTCTCCTAATGATGTGATCTCGTTCATCAAATGACAACACATGTCTATGCTTAGGAAACTTAACCATCTTTGATTAACGAGCTAGTCTAGTACAGGCTTACTAGGGACACTGTGTTTTGTCCATGTATCCACACACGTATCAAGTTTCCGGTTAATACAACCCTAGCATGAATAATAGACATTTACCATGATATAAGGAAATATAAATAACAACTTTATTATTGCCTCTAGGGCATATTTTCTTCACTGATTTTTTGTCTTCACTAGAGAGAAAGTCTTCACTTTTTCTTCGTGTGCATGTGTCACTTGCTTATTGCGTCATAACCATGGATAATCTTCATCACTTAACATGATGCTTGAGTCAGTCTTCACTATGAAGGGAGGAATTTCATGAAACTTTTCATAATCTTCAGACAGGTCTTTCTTGTCCTCCACTCCCACGATATTTCTTTTCCCTGAAAGAACTATGTGGTGCTTTGGCTCATCGTATTATGTATTTGCTTCCTTATCTTTTCTTTTTTCTCGGTTTGGTAGACATGTTCTTCACATAGAAAACCTGCGACAAATCATTGGCTAGGACGAATGGTTCGTCTGTGTACCTAAGATTGTTGAGATCCACTGTTGTCATTCCGTACTGTGGGCCTACATGTACCCCGCCTCCTGTCAGATTGACCAATGCACCGAAACAAGGGGGGCTTAAATTACGTCCATAGTCAATTTCCCATATCTCCCCTATGTACCCATAATACGTGTCCTTTGCCCTATTGGTGTTTGCTGAATCAAAGCGGACACCATTGTTTTGGTTGGTGCTCTTTTTATCTTGGGCAACCGTTTAAAATGTATTCTCATTTATCTCGTATCCTTGGAAAGTCAATACAGTCGAAGATGGTGTCGTGGCCAACAAGTACAGCTCATCTCCAACAGTGTTGTTACCCATGAGATGTGTCTGCAACCAACCGCCGAAAGTTCTCATGTGTTCATGTGTAATCCAGTCATTAGACTACTCCGGGTGTTTGGAGCGTAAAATATTCTTGTGTTCATTGACATACGAGGCCACCAAGGCAGAATATTGTGGAACTGTGTAGTGTTCTTACGCCCAAGAATGCCCGTCCCTACATATTATTGAATCCGCTCCTAGCGTGCCTTTTCCACTTAGTCTACCCTCATGCCGCGATTGAGGAACACCAATCGGCTTAAGGTCAGGAATAAAGTCAACACAAAACGCAATTACCTCCTATGTTTCATGGCCCTTGGAGATTCTACCTTCTAGCCTAGCATAGTTACGAACATATTTCTTTAAGACTCCCATGAACCTCTCAAAGGGGAACATGTTGTGTAGAAATACAGGACCCAGAATGGCAATCTCGTCAACTAGGTAAACTAGGACGTGCATCATAAGATTGAAGAAGGATGGTGGGAACACCAACTTGAAACTAACAAGACACTAGACCAAATCATTTTGTAACCTTCGTAGGATTTCTGGATCGATTACCTTCTGAGAAATTGCATTGAGGAATGCACATAACTTCACAATGGCTAATCAAACATTTTCTGGTAGAAGCCTCCTCAATGCAACCGGAAAAAGTTGTGTCATAATCACGTGGCACTGATGAGACTTTAGGTTCTGGAATTTTATCTCTAGCATATTTATTATTCCCTTTTATATTGGACAAGAAGCCAGACGGGACCTTGATACTGAGCAAGCATTCAAAAAAAGCTCCTTCTCTGCTTTGGTAAGAGCTTAGCTGGCAGGACCTTAATACCGCTTTGGATTTGCATGCCGTCTTTTCATTCATACATTGCTGGTCCTCCCGTGCCTTCGGTGTATCTTTTGTCTTCCCATACACGCCCAAGAAGCCTAGGAGGTTCACGCAAAGATTCTTCGTCATGTGCATCACGTCGATTGCAGAGCGGACCTCTCGGTTTTTCCAATAGGATAGGTCCTAAAATATAGATTTCTTCTTCCACATGGGTGCATGTCCATCAACGTCATTCGGAACAGATTGTCTGCCAGGACCCTTTCCAAAGATTGCTCTTAAATCCTTTACCATATCAAATATATCATCACTAGTACAGAGGACATGCTTCTTCCGGTGATCTGCCTCACCTTTGAAATGGAGCTTGGAGAGGAGAAAGCTTAAGTGCGGCTCGAGCATTTCACCGAACACCTCATGTGCATAGAAGGTGAGAATAGAGTAACACACACCTCCACCACGCTGCCTGGCCAAATAAACAGAGGAGAGGGCGGGCAGGTGCGGGGTATATATAGGCATTTTTTTATTCTCAGTTGGTGTCTAGAACTGGGACTAATGACTGACCTTTAGTCCCAGTTCCAAACACCAACCGGGACTAAAGGGGTTGCGCGAGGAGCGAGGCCCTTTAGTCCCAGTTGGTGGCTGGAACCGGGACTGGTGCCTGCCGAGGCCCGGCCGTCGTCCTTGCCGCTCGAACCGGGACTGATACATGCATTAGTCCCGGTTCATAAGTCGACCGGGACTGTTGCTCTGATCTGGCAAAAACCAATGCCCAGTTTTCTACTAGTGCATGCAGGCAACGACAACGACCACACCAACCCGCTATTGCCATGCTTTCGGAGCCATCCTCGCCTGGTCACACAGCTGCCCTAGCGATAGGTGGCCCATGCGTTTGGAACTGGGACATGTATCCTGCGCCCGTATCTCCCTTGGGATGGGGGCGTGTGCCAGCCTAGTCGGTCCCTTCTGTGGACGAATCTACCCTGGGATCGGGGTCGACAACACCAGCACCTGGATCTTCTCCTCCACAGGCTGGAGCATCTACACCAAGCCCTCCTGTGGACCCTCCTCTACCACCGCGAACACAACTACAAAAGGGAGTAATGTCCAGAATTAATTATATTTTTTGTCAAATATGGTTTATCTTGTATGGCAGGTGAACATACTAAACTATCAGATGCTCTTGCTAATAATAGGTGGAAGACATCTATGAATGATGAGTACATGGCCTTGCAATGAAATAAAATGTGGTATCTGGTTCCTCCTCGACAAGGTTACAACTTGATTGACTGCAAGTGGGTGTACCACATTAAAAAGAAGTCAGATGGCACCACAGATCGCTACAAGGCAAGGCTTGTGGCACAAGGCTTTAAGCAAAGGTATGGCTTGGATTATGAGGACACTTTCAGTCGTGTCATTAAAACTGCAACTATTCTCCTTGTGCCATCTATTGCTATGTACAGGGGATGGAGCCTTAGACAGCTAGATGTTCATAATGCGTCTCTTCATGGTGTTCTAGAAGAAGATGTGTACATCAAGCAACCTCGTGTGTTTGAAGATAAAAATAAACCTTTTTCATGTCTGCATGCTTCATAAATCTTTATATGGGTTGAAACAAGGCCCCAGAGCATGGTATTCAAGGCTGAGTTTGAATCTTCAAGCATTGTCACTGCTTCATCCATATAAAGATTTATAAAGCATGCTCTGGGGCCTTGTTTATCTATACCAAACTGCAAATATCCATTTTTATTCTCATATATGCTAATGATATCATTGTCACTGCTTCATCTAATGAGGCAATAAGAAAGTTGCTTAAGGATTTAGGTTCTGAATTTGCTCTAAGGGATTTGGGAGATTTGCATTTACTTTTGGGCATTGAGGTTAAGAATAATAATGGCCTTCATCTATCTCAAGCCAAATATGCAACTGAGTTGTTGAACATGATTGGCATGCAAAACTAAAAACCTTCACCAACACCATTGTCTAGTTCGGATTCTTTGTCACTGACAGAGGGAGAACTCCTGGATCAGGAGGATATCACTAGTTATAGAAGCATGGTTGGTGGTCTTCAGTACTTGACCCTTACTAGACTTGGCATTTCATTTGCA
>NC_041392.1:23563373-23568253 GCF_002162155.2 Triticum dicoccoides | reverse complement strand
GCTTAATCTGTTGATAAGATCAGGCTTGAAGCATTTCTCAATCTGCATGAATAAGTATTATATGACGATCAATCACTAAGGACTTTACAAGGGACAGTATGGGTCTGATTTACATACCTCTTTCATGAGAAGATCACGTGCATTTTCCATCGCCACTTCAGCTGATAGGTGCTCTGATCCTAGATTTGAGCTCATAATAATGATTGTATTCTTGAAATCTACATCTCGTCCTTTGCCATCAACCAACATACCATCATTGAGGAGTTGAACAAAAACCTTGAGTATTGAGGGGTTTGCCTTATCCACCTCGTCAAAAAGGATAACACTATATGGCCGGCGCCTGACAATCTCAGTGAGTTGTCCCTCTTCTTCATAGCTTTAGGAAGTTAAATTAAAAGGTGAGACATGATGATGAAGCATAAAAAAGAATACACTTGCAACAAGTTTACAAGTCAAACCTTCGAGGTCCTCCAATGAGACGCGACAAAGATCCACTCTCAGCATATTCAGACATGTCAAAATGAACTAACATTTTCTCATTACTAAATAGCTTCTCGGCAAGAGCTTTAGCAAGTTCTGTCTTTCCAACACCAATCGACCCGAAAAGAGGAAAGAACATATCGGTTGACCTGCTTTATCAATGCCGACCCTAGAACGTAGCACTGCTTGTGCAACCAAACTAACTGCTTCATTCTGTCCAACTACTCGCTCATGAAGTCTATCTATTAGACGAGTCAGTTTTTCCTCCTCTTGATCAAGTGTAGTGATAGGAATTCCAGTCCACCGGCTCACAATCTTCAAACAACATTAGAAAATGGTAACTAAGAGCATAATAATGAAATAGTAGAAGCTACTGAGACATGAGATGAATGACCTGTGTGACATGGCCTGGACCAACCAGTATCTCCCCCGGTGCATTTATTTCTCTTTGTTTGCTTACACGCAACTTTACCGCAGTGCACGCCTCGTCCATGAGATCAATTGCTTTATCAGGAAATATGCGACCTGGAACAAAAAAGTTCACAATTTTCTTCAAGATGCACCAATTTAAAAGAGTAGACCAAATAATTTCTCGACGATTTCACAAACATACCGGTAATATAACGGGCAGCAAGCTCTACAGCGGCAACAAGAGCCTCGTCGTCGATTTCCACGCCATGGTGCTCTTGGTACTTCTGCTTCAGCCCCCGCAGGATGGCAATGGTCGTTTGCATGCTCGGCTCCCCGATTTCAACCTTTTGGAACCGCCGCTCGAACGCCACATCCTGCTCAATGTACCTGTAATACTCCTGAGAGGTGGTAGCACCAATGCAGCGGAAGCGACCACGGGCCAACGCCGGCTTGAGGATGTTGGCGGTGTCCGCGGTGCCGCTTCGATCGCCTGCGCCAATGAGCATGTGCATCTCGTCGATGAAGAGGATCAATTTACCGCCTTCGTCCTCGGCCTGCTTGATGGCCTCCTTCAAGCGGTGCTTGAACATGCCGCGCAGGGTGGTCCTGGCGATCATCGCCCCGACACCGAGCACCCCGACGCGCGCTCCAACGAGAAGGTCGGGGACCGTCCCGGCAGCAATGCGTTGGGCTAGGCCCTCGACGATGGCCGTCTTGCCGACTCACGTGGCTCCGACAAGCGCGGCGCAGCTCTTGGTCCGGCGGCAGAGGATGCATACAGGGTTTAGCGATTGATTACTTCACCCACGGAGAAACCGAGAAACTAAATGATCTTTTTTCACGTGCACACAGGGATTTGTTTGCACATATAATTCTCACTAACTTTAAATGCATACTATTTTTTTTTCGTGGCAACGCACGGGCATATGTGCTAGTTAGTTCTTATAGGAGGTAGCACCATCTGGTCAAAGTTTCGCTGCTCCAAGGGGAGATTATTCGACCTAACTTTTTCATAACAAACCGAGAAAAAAAACTGCAACCCAAACAAGATTTTTTTGTTTCTCTGGCACGACAACAAATGACCATATCATATTATGGAATCAATTTGTTTCATATTATTCTTGATGTTTTGCCTGATGTGTGAACTATTCCACAAGGGTTGTGAGACTTTTTCTATTTACCATGCACATACTGAGGTCGTAGTTCGTCGTATCGTCTCCTTGCCTAAGAATCACATATCAACAGCATGGCTTGGCTTTTCTCAAAATACACGGCATTGCTTGGCTTTTCTCAAAAATACACAGCATTGCCTAACGCTTTAGTAACAAGTGACACTTGTCTTACTAAAAGTTGCTACAATACCTTAATTAGGGAACAAATTGAAAAATAGAGAGCTAAAGTACTCGTCAAACTATCATGAATTATTTGTACGTGTGCTTCCTTGCAAAAAAGAACCTTTTTGTTCGACACCTTAGGCGTTTTCAAATGCCTTGCAGTATCTGTGGTGCCAAGGGCGGAGCTAACATGTATATCGTCTTTAAACTAACGAAATACTCTTGCCTTGATCCTCACGTTCTAATCCATGATTTGTTCACATCGTGATCAATAGTAGACTGACAAAAGATAAATAGAGATGTGGACTGAAACAAAGTGTTCAACGCTTCTCCTCAGCCTAGGTAACTAATGGGCTTCCTCTTCTTCCCTCCCCGGTCATACACGTATGGCGGATGATGCTCCTGTATGGTGCACCGTGGCGTTCATCTTCCACCCAGATGCCACCGCTTGGCCCAAAGGGTGTATTGTTGCGCCGGGTCAGCAAGCACGCGCGGACGTCGGTCTGCAAACTTTAGTTACTTGATCCTGGGAGCAGTGGCTTGTGAAGGACAAACGCTTCCACTTCGCCATGGGCAGCAGATACTTGCCCGATTATGCACCCAAAAAGGAATGAGTTGTTGAGTCAGCTCAAACTGAGGCTTAACTGATTGGTTTAATTTCTATTTTTATTTAAAGAAAAAACCGTTATCATGCATTTGATCATTTCCTATCTACTGAAATATAAATCTAAAGCAAACATAATAAACTATAAACCTGGGTAGATCAGTAACAACCCACATATTTAGTCCAACATGTCAGCTGCCGCTATATATTCATGTTCATCTTCTTTTCTCGTCTTGTTATAGGAGTGACTTCTATAACATATCTTCTTTTTTCAATAAAAAACAACATTATCCCCAGGTGGTTCAACCTCCTTTTCAAAAAAAAAACAATATATCTCCCCTCACGGATCTCCCATCTCCTGCTCATTCAGGACTTGATACTTCAACCCACTCCTATCATCCCTAGCATCAATGGAGATCGTTGAGCCCTTACACACTTCCCCATTGACCAACATATTTGAAAGAATTGCTGTCACATGCTTCCGCATCCACCTCTTTAAAGGCCTTGCGCCGTACCCCTACAAGCATTCAGGAACGATGGGTTAGGGAGACATATAATTTCTTTATTAGTCAATTCAACTTGCCCACTAGCCTGAGAATGATAATGTGATGCTACTCTATGGTTTACATCATATTTACTCAAAAGAGCCTCCAATAAGTTTTTTCATTTTTAAAACTGGATATTAGATCTTTATCTTGTGGTGATTGTGATAAGAAGCTATGCTTCTCGTAAATAAAAAAGAGATAGAAGAAGGTATGCTTACTGTGTCATGTGATTCTGATAAAATTACTTCCAAGGCGGCATCAGTCACACATAAAGAAAATCCCTTATTAGCCATCATGGCAACGATTCTCTTAATTTGGATATTTGCAATCTCCCTAAGTTCGTTGCGTGAAAGCGGTTCAAATATTGCAATTTCACTCAGTCTGTTGATAAGACTAGGCTTGAAGCATTTCTCAACCTGCATGTACAAGTATTATATATGATTATCATTCACTGATGGCATTTTTTTGTGAAAAATCATCGATGAGATTACAACGGAGATAATTTGGGATATACGGACCTCTTTCATGAGAAGATCGCGTGCATTTTCCATTGTGCTTTCTCCGGTCAGTCCATTTGACAGGTGCTCTGATCCTAGATTTGAAGTCATAATGATGATTGTATTCTTGAAATCTACATTCCGTCCTTTTCCATCAATCAACATACCATCATCGAGGAGTTGAGTAAAAACATTGATAATCGAGGAATTTGCCTTATCCACCTCATCAAAAAGGATAACACTATATGGTTGGCGTCTGACTTTCTCTGAGAGTTGTCCCTCTCCTTCATAGCTTTAGTAAGTGAAACCAAGACGTGAGGCATGATGATGAAGTGCCAAAAAGAAACACATACGCAAAAAGTGTACGAGTTATACCTTCGAGATCCTCCAATGAGATGCGACAACGATCCACTATCAGCATACTCGGACATGTCAAAGCGAACTAACATCTTCTCGTTGTTAAATAGCTTCTCGGCAAGTGCTTTGGCAAGCTCTGTCTTTCCAACGCCGGTCGAGCCCAAAAAGAGGAAAGAACATATCGGTTGATCAAATTTATCAAGACCTACCCCAGAACTTAACACTGCTTGCGCAACCAAATTAACTGCTTCATTCTGGCCAACAACCCGCTCATGCAATCTATCTATTAAATGGGCCAGCTTTTCCTCGCCTTGATCAAGTGTGGTGACAGGAATTCTAGTCCATCGGCTCACAACCTTCAAACAGTATTAGAAAATGGTAATTAAGAGCATATAATAATGAAATAATTGAAAGTATTCAGAATATGTGATTAGGAATGACCTGCGTGACGTGAGCTGGACCAACGACTAGCTCGCCCGGTGCATTTATTTCTCTTTGTTTGCTGGCGTGCAACTTTACGGTAGTGCATGCCTGGTCCATGAGATCAATTGCTTTATCAGGAAATTTACGACCTGGAACAAAACAAAATCCACAATTTTCTTCAAGATGCACGTATTTACAAGAGTAATACTAATTCATATCAATTCTCGAC
>NC_041392.1:23557972-23560955 GCF_002162155.2 Triticum dicoccoides | reverse complement strand
GGCCGAGTGAGTGTCAAGTATTGGAGAGCGCCGACGATGGAGCGGTAGAACGCTGCATCTGGCGCGGGTGAGCCGTCGAGCGCAGAGACCTTGGCCTTCGTGTCGATAGGCGTGGGGACAGGCTTGTAGTTAAGCATGCCTGCCCGCTCTAGAAGGTCCTGTGCATACTGCTGCTAGTGAAGAAAGAACCCATCGGCGCGTCGTACCACCTCAATGCCGAGGAAGTAGTGCAACGAGCCGAGGTCCTTAATGGCGAACTCAGCGCTGAGGCGAGCAGTATGATGGCGAAGGAGCTCGGGCGAGGAAGCCGTCAGGATGATGTCGTCGACATATAGGAGCAGGTAAGCGGTCGCCGGAGCCTGGTGGTAGACAAACAGCGAGGCGTCGGAGCGAGTAGCCCGGAACCCGAGCTGCTGCAGAAAACCGGCGATCCGCCGGTACCAGGCGCGAGGGGCTTGCTTCAACCCGTACAAAGAGCGGGAGAGTAGGCACACATGGTCAGGCTGAGCCGCGTCGACGAAGTCGGTCGACTGCTGACAGAAAACCTGCTCCGAGAGATGGCCATGCAAGAACGACCACGCGAATCGTGCCTGGTTTGACAATCGGGGCGAATGTGTCGGTGAAGTCGACTCCAGCGCGCTGCCGAAACCCGCGGACCACCCACCGAGCCTTATAGCGCTCGAGAGACCCGTCAGGGCGAGTCTTATGCCGGAAGACCCACTTGCCAGAGATGACATTGGAATGGGGTGGCCTCGGGACAAGCTGCCAGGTGCGGTTGCGCACCAGCGCGTCGAACTCCTCCTGCATCGCCGCGAGCCAATGCAGATCGCGATGTGCAACTCGAGCGGACGACAGGAGAGGTGACGGCGCAGACGTCGAGGCAGCGAGGAGGTACTCATCCGCAGAATAACGCGTGTTGGGCCGGTGAATACCGGCGCGAGCACGAGTGACCATGCGGGTGTCCGGGGCGGTCGGCGGGGTCGGCGGCGAGCCGATGAGGCGGACGAGGCCGGCGACGAGGCAGGCGAAGAAGCCGTCGAGGAGCCAGGGTCAGGCGTGGGGGATGCGCTCGCTGACCGGGCTACGGACTCAACGGGAGTTGGGGGCAGCGTGGCCGCCGGCGAGGAGGCAGCCGGGCCGGCGGAAGCCGTCGAGGAGCCCAGGTCAGGCACATGGGATGTGCTCGCTGACCGGGCGACGGACTCAACGGGAGTCGGAGGTGCCGTGGCCGCCGGCAGGGGGGCGGGTCCGACACCGCGGACCCAGAGCGAGGCCCAGGCGCGGCGGGGGAGCCGAAGCCAGGGGAGGCCCATGCGCTGCAGGGGGCCTGAAGCCGGGAGGGGCCCCAAGCGCAAGTGGGCGGCCTCCCCTAGGGGCACCGATAGGCCCAGGTGGCGATGGCGAGTCGGCCGGTGGCGGTACCTGGTGAAAGGGAAAAGACCTCTCGTCAAAGTAAACGTGTCGTGAAGTGAAAAATCGGTGAGAAACCGGATCATAGCAACGATAACCTTTGGTGTTTGGTGGGTATCCGAGAAAGATGCATGCCACGGAGCGAGGTGCGAGTTTATGAGGAGTAGTGGAGGCGATGCTAGGATAATAGAGACACCCAAAAACACAAAGATCATAATAGGAAGGTGGGCTACCAAAGAGGAGATGATGTGGTGCAAAGTTCCCACGAGCACGACTCGAACGAATGTTGATGAGGAGAGAGGCGGTGGAGAGAGCGTCCGGCCAAAACCGGGGCGGGACATTAGCGTGGAAGAGAAGAGTGCGCACACAATCATTTAGGGTGCGAAGGATCCGTTTGGCGCGACCATTTTGTTGTGAGGTATACGGGCAGATGAGACGAAAAATCGTGTCGTGTGTGGCAAGGAGAGTGCGAACCCCGACGTTGTCGAACTCCTTCCTGTTGTCAGTCTGCAAGGCATGAATGGGATGCCCAAACTGTGTAGCGACATAGGAGTAAAATGTAGTGAGAACGGAGAGTGCATCGGATTTTCTACGCAACAGGAAGGTCCACACTTAGTGCGAAAAATCATCAAGTATGACAATATAGTATAAAAAATCTGTATTACTGGCAACAGGAGATGTCCACAAATCACTATGAATCAACTCAAATGGATACGACGCCACTGATGAGGACGCGCTAAACGGAAGATGGACGTTCTTGTCGAGACGACAAGCATGACAAGTGTGATCATCAGTTTTATTACACGTGAATGAAAAAGTCCTAAGAATATGACGAAGGGTGGCTGGGTTCGGATGTCCCAGCCGAGCATACCAAAGGTCCACCGTGGCGGAGAAAGCGACCGAAGCGGATGTGGAAGCGGCGGTGGAGTTCACCGGGTAGAGGCCGTCCGGGCTGTCACATCGATGGAGCACGGGTACGAGCGTCCTTGACAGAAAAACCCTCTTCGTCAAATTCAACAGTTATACGATTTTCACGTGTAAGAGAGCGAACGGAAACAAGATTAGTGACTAACTCAGGTGAAACTAAGACATTAGACATATGAATAGGCGTAGAGTTAGATGGAAAGGAACCATGACCGACATGAGTAATGGGAAGGGAAGACCCGTCCCCAACAGTGATACGACATGAGGTAGAAACTGGAAATACGGAATTGAGGTTACCAGGGTTGGAAGTCATGTGGGTGGTAGCCCCGGAGTCCATATACCAGTCGCCGCCTCTGGTGTACATGTTGGGTGTAGGGGCAGAGTGAAGCGCCGCAAGGAGAGCCGGATCCCAAGGGGCCGGCGGGAGTGCGGCGGCCGCGGCCGGAGGGGCGGCGTAGCCAGGCATGGCCGCGGCGGCGTACGGAGGTGCCGCGACGGGGTAGCCACCCGGGACGGCGAGCAGCGCCTGATGCGCACCGGGGCGGGGGCCGAAGATCCCAGCCGGGACGGGGGCCCGCGGCACGGGCATCGTGTACGCATGGACCACCCCCATCCAAGGGTTGGTCACGGCGGCCCAGCGGGCGGGGGT
>NC_041392.1:23514184-23557666 GCF_002162155.2 Triticum dicoccoides | reverse complement strand
CCCCCGCCCCCGCCGTCGTGCTATTGCTGCTGCTTCTTGCCGCGGCGCCCCCCGTGGCGACGATTAGGGGCAGGGGCGGCGGCTGGTAGATGGGCGGCGGTGGCGCCTGGAAGTACGACGCCGGCGGCGGTGGCGGAGGCCGCGGCGGCTGCAGCACCGTGGGAGGAGCGGCGCAGGAGGTGCCCGCCGCGAGAGCCGTGTGCGTGGCCCGGGACTTCACCATCTTCATTCTCCTCTCCTCCAACCGAAGATAAGCCATGACCCGAGGAAAGGTCGGGTCCGGGAGGAACGTGAGGTTGGAGGCCGCGTTGCTGAACTCCTTGTTGAGACCGGCGGTTAGCATGCTGAGGAGGAGGTCGTCGGAGACCCGCTCCCCGAGGTCACGAAGTTCATCAGCAATAATCGTCAATGGACGAGTCAAGCTGATGGCAGCCAAAAAATTTATGCTGAAGAAACTCGCGGCGCTGGAGGGCATTGTCGAGGAAGAGCACGTTCAGCTTCGCCCACACCGTCTGCGCGTCATCGGTGTTGCAAACGATGGTGTGGAAGATGTCCTTGGAGATGGTTTGGTACAGCCAGCGAGTGATGGTGGCGTCGATGGTCAGCCAGTCGACATCCGCGAACATGAGGTTGGAGTCGATGGAGCCATCGACGTGATCGATGAGGTGGTACTCGCGGAAGACGAGAGAGAAGTAGGTCTTACAGGCGTAGTAGGTGGAGTTGGCGTAGTCAAGGACGACGGGCACGCGGGCAAAGATGTCGAGATCATGGACGACTTCCACCGGGGGAGGGGCCGGACCTTCGAAGGGGTTGGAGGGAAGGGAGGCGACGGCATGGGGAGAGGCCATGGATGCGGCGTGGCAACCGAGGGAGGGTGGTGGCGGCGCGGCTGGGTAGGAGGTGGCGATTTGGGGTTGGAGGGGCAATTGGGAGATGGGGAGATCGGGTGGGTGGCGGTGGCTCGGGAGGGAGAGGGGTAATGGCGGCGGCTCGGGAGGGAGAAGGAGGCGGCTCGGGAGAGGGAGAGGGATGGGGATGGGGAGGCGCACGCGGCGGCGGGGTGAAGATGCGGCGGTGGCGCGGGTAGATGGCGGCGGCGACAGCGATGTGCTGCGGCGGCGGCTAGGAGCGGAAGCTAGGGTTGGATCGGAAGGGAAACTGATACCATGTTGAAGGCAAAGCAACTCTCGATATATTGATCGGGTGCACGGTGCACGTATATATGGGTACAAGGGCAGTCCTCAGCCTCATCTATACAAGGAAACTAGAGGCGGGGCCGGTAGGAGATTATCCGAACAGATACATGGACATATATGTTCAACAGTCGGTGGTGAGGGGGGTCGCCGGATCCACGCACGTGGATCGTTTTTACTCTTTCACAGTCTAGTTTTTTAGGTTGTTCATCGTCTTGGCTTCAGCGGCAACGATCACAGCGCTGAATAAAGATTCTTCGGATCCTTCCCTGACGAGGCCATCAATCCTATGGTTGGGGATGAATTTGGAAACTAGTATGTTCAAGCAAGGATGGCGTTGAGATGGCGGCATTCTCGTGGTGGACTATGTCCACGGGCTCCGCCGTTGCGACGGCGTTTTCTCTAGCGTCGGCGCGGAGCTTGGGAGGTAGTTCAGGAGCGGATGCAGATTGTGGTGTGCATCGACGACAGCTGGAAGACGGAACGTATGCTGGGTTCGTGGTTCGTGGATGGCGGGTATGGTTTCCTCCTTCGGCGTCTTAGTCGTGGTGGGGTGCCAGATCTGGAGTTCGATGATGTGTCCGGGGTGTTGCCCCGGTATGATTCGTTCAACGGCAAGGGCTTCACTTTTGGTGAGCCACCTTGGAGGTCCGCAAAGCTGCATATCAGCGATGGAGTCGCGTTGAGCTCGGGTGATCGGTCATCCTTTTCTTCGGTGGCTGCTATGGTGGTGCCGGAGGCAGGTGATGGGCGTTGGTATCAACCTGAGAGATGTTCTGCTATCTTTTCAGTTTTGTCATGTCGGTCCTTCCATGATTTGTACTTTAATATTTATGATATGAATGAGACATGCATTACCATGCAAAAAAAAAAGTTGACTCGAACTACTCCTAGTTCTTGACTCTCGCGTAAACGTATCTGGCATGCAAGCCATGACTTGATGGAAACTGGATTTTTCATCAACTCTAAACAAACTCAAATACATCTTGCCACCAAGTTTCTCCTTCTCCGTCCCTTGGCGGCTAGGGCAAACTCTCTCCTCCATGCTTCGTCGGCGAGCCCGTAGATTCGCGTCCCCTCTGCCTGCCTCTCCGGCGGACGGGGGCAAGGACGGGAATTCCGATGTCTCTACTCTAGTTAGTAGTTTACGTTAGGGTTTCCTAGTCCTCGTAAATGCGGCCCTCAGATGGATGATGAAGCTTCTTCTTCGAGTTGGTATTTCGGACTCCAAACCTTCTCGCGTTCGTCCATTTGGACATAGTCGATTGAGATCCAGCATAGATTCTTGCCGTCCTCTTGGGACGGTGAGGTTAGGGTTTTTTGCCTTGTGGCGAGATTGATGTCAGGTGTTTCGGATCTATTCAAGAGTTCAACGGCGATGACCATGGCTCTAGGGCACTGGCCCTTAGAGGCACGTGCACGAAGACTTCCCGATTACCATCGACAAGGCCAAACCAGCTCTGGTAGGGGAACCACGACAACGTCACGTTCCGATGGCGGTAGTGATCGTTCAGTGGTCTCGGAATTTAGATGTAATTTCCATTAAGTTTGAGATGCTTTGTATTTTCGGTGAATTTTGATAATCGATCTGGATTTTCACAAAAAAAAAATCAAATACAGAAGTGCGGATTATTTTCAATAGTCTCACCCTAATTCAAAATTAACACAGCTCGACTTAAACTTTCATGTCCTTGCGACCACGTCTAGAAACAGGCATTGCGCCTCTTGCTCTGCTATGTTTTGCCACCGCGTGAGCTTGGTGGTCGTCCTACACTCGGTTTACACCATACTCCTATTGTACTTGCTTGAAGTTGATTCGTCCTCTACTATCGCACACTTCCCCATTTCACGACGGTTTGCCTACCACTCTTTTTCGTATGTCGGCATAATGCTTTACCTAGATATGCCACTCGATGATCTTTCTAGAACAAGGCAGCGCACGCACCATCTGACATACATCTGCTCCCACCACGAACAACTGAGTGAAGTCAGGAAGTGCGAGAACTGGTGCTTTGTTGACCAACATGGCACTTCGACTTGTTATGACGCGTTTGGTTGCTCGCGTGATTTTTTGTCACTTTGCATACTTGTCCCAAGTGAGCTTGGTTGAGCTAATGCGGGCAAAAAACCAGCATCTGCATGTTGATTGGTTGCTAGCATCCCCTTTCCTTGCATCGTAGCAACGACTCTATGCACTGTGTTTGGTTGCTCGCACTCGCTGTGCTCACACTAGTGCATGTTGTTCGGTTGCATACAGGCAGAGAGGTGTAGTTACCTTGTACCTTACGTTGTGAGCTTACCGGCTACATCTTACACACGATCACACCAACAAAACAACACTACAATCACAATGAACTGGACGATGATGATGAAGTTCTGCAGCCCAAAGTGTCGATCCGCATTGCAAACTTCAACATTGCATGCCTCCTTGAGGACGGCCTTGGAGTGAGCACCATATGTCGCCCGTCTACTCTTAAACCCTCCGTGGCAGTTGTTCTTGTAACCTGACACATGTTCATTGCATGTTTTCCATAAACAGTAAACCCCTGGAACCATCCCTCGGAACACCATTGATACATCTCCGACATATATATAATTTTTTATTGTTTCATGCTATTATCATACCACTTTACATATTTTTTGGAAACAATATATATTATTTTTCTAGACTAAACTACTAATCTAGTGTTCAGTACCAGTTCATGTTTTTTGCATGTTTTTGGTTTCGCGGAAAATCCATATCTAGGAAGGTCCAAACACGATGAAAACTTACGATCATTTTTGTGGAATGCACATGATTCTGGGCGCAAGAATCAACGTAGGATGACCCTCGTGGGCTCCAAGAGCCTAGGGGTGCCCCCAAGGGGCGTGGGGGCCAGGCTTGTGGGCACACTGTGAAGCTTCTAGAGATTTCCTTCGGACACAAGGAAGATAATTATGAGAAACAAATTGTGTTCAAATTTTAGCCCGATCAGAGTTACGTAACTCTGCCCACTTAATAAACGGTATTCGTCCAGAAAACCCTAGAGGAAACAGAGAAGAAAATGGAGAGAGAAATCCAATATTGGAGGGGCTCCCACCCTCCAGGAGACATGGTGGCAAGGACCAGAGGGGAACCCTTCTCCCATATAGGGGGAATGCCAAGCAAGAAGAAGAAGGAGGGGAGATCCCCCCCCCTCTCTCTCGGTGGTGCCAAAGCACCGCTGGGGAACCATCGTGATGACAATCATCTCCAGGAACACCGCCGTCTTCAGCACACCTCCATCACCTTCCTCCCTCTATAATCAGCGGTCCACTCTCCTGCAACCTGTTGTAATCCCCTACTTGAACATGGTGCCTTTATGCTATATATTACTATCCAATGATGTGTTGCACCTCTATTATGTTTGAGTAGTTTATTTTTGTCATGTGGGCTAATTGTGGTATGGTATGGTTGATATGCGTTGTATGTCATTTTGATGATGTCCTATATGGTGCCCGCCATGTCGTGCAAGCGTATGGGATCCCCGCTGTAGGGTGTTGCACTATGTTAATGATTTGCTTATAGTGGGTTGCTGGAGTGACTAGAAGACTAAGTTGCATATGGGATCAAAGGGGACTTTTAACTTAATTCTATGGTTTTGTTTTACCTTAATGAATATTTATTAGTTGCGGATTCTTGCTAGTGCTCCAATCATAAGAACATGTGATCTCAGTGCGGAAAGTGTGTTAGCTTAAGCCTCTCCCTCATATGTATGATAAGTATCACTATCGTGTCATATTCAATTGCCTAAGGACAATTTTGCACATCCTACCACCACTTTTACAAACTCGTGTTATTTACTATATTGTTCTTTATTTAAAATAACATCTAACTTTTATTTACACATTCTTAATTATTTTGCAAACCTATCCAATTACACTTGCAAAGTAGTCTTATTCTTGTTTTAGGTAAAGCGGGTGTTAGCGTGCACAGAGTTGTATCGGTGGTCGATAGAACTTGAGAGAATATGAATTTTACATGTAGCTCCACGTTGGGTTTGACACTCTTATTATCATAAGGGCTACAACATCCCCTATACTTGTGGGTTATCAAGACATTTTCTGGCACAGTTGTCGAGGAGCAATAGCGTGGGGTGAATATTCTCATGTGTGCTTGTTTTCTTTATCTCTAAGCAGATTTTACTTTATGTTCTAAATTGTTCTCTACCTTTAGTTATTGGTATGGAATACGAAACACCAAAAAAATTAGTTGTACTTGCCACTCATGCAGATGGGGAACCTCCTAGGACCCTCGATGTTGGTTATGTGTGAAACATTAAATAATACTTTGATAATCCTAGTAAATCCCCGTTCAACATGATAATGCGATACACTTTGGATCAGCACAAATACTTTAGGAGTAACGATTGTCTCAAAAAGGGAAACATTGATGGGATCAAATAAAATGTTGCGTTGGTATGCTTGGAATATATGCCCTATGTATTATTATACTTGTTGTTCCAAGATGGAGGCACCACACCTTCCCTTCCAATGTGAATTTAATGAGAATGAAACCTTGGCTTCTTATGCTAATGGAATAAATAATTACTATGATATGGAGAAAATAGACAAATTTTTTGCTTTCAACGGTGCTTATGAAATTGCTTATTTTCTTGAAAAATATGAAAAGTATGATGATGCTCTTTAAAAATCTGAAAATCTTGGCATACTTAAATATTGCTATGAAAATTATGAATACAATGCTCATATTAATGAATTTATTCAGAGAATGTCTACTGCACTGGAAGATACTAGTATTTCCGAGGATTCTATGGAAGAATAAATTGATGAAACCATGAGCTCATTAGATGAAAATTTTGAGGAGGACAGCGAAGAAGAAAAGGAGGAAGAGCAGATTAGCTACGCGTGCCCACCTTCTAATAAGAGTAACTCTTTAACTTATACATTGTTTAGTTTTCCCTCCATGATTACTAGAGGATGATTGCTATGATCCCTTGGATTCATTTGAAATATCCCTTTTTGATGAACTTGATGCTTGGTATGATTATGGCCATGATGACACTATGAATGATGCTTCTGGTGATGAACTTGCTATAGTTCTTGTGTGAAAATTAAATTGTTTCTATTGCACCCACACTTGATATTCCTATTATCTTTTCGGATTCTCCCAACTACACTATATCAGAGAAGTTTGTTCTTATTAAGGATTATTATATTGATGGGTTGTGTTTTACCGTTGAATGTGATAATTATATTGGATATAATATGCATGTGTTTGCTGCTCCTACTTGCGATTATTATGAGAGAGGAAACACATATCCACCCCTCTATGCTTCTAATACAATAAAATTGCATTAAAAAACTACTTATACTATGTATTGTCCTTTACTTTGTGTGTGTGAATTGTTCTCTTATAACATGGCATTGCATAGGAAGGGAGTTACACTTTGTTGTTACAACTTATATGTTACTTTGCGATCATTACTAAATTATAAATCATTGTTAATTAAAATTCGCTTTGATATTCCTTGGGATCCTGGTGGATCAATTATTTGAACACTTTATGCCTAGCTTAGTGGCTTTAAAGAAAGCGCTACATGCAAGACTTTTGGGAAACGTAGAAGAGAAAGAAAATCGTGCCTACGCACACCGAAGATAAATATGAAGATGCATAACGGGTTGTGATCACGATCGTTGCCATCACTGAGTTGCAGCAGAAGAGGAACGTGTCGGTGTAAGTCGTACTTGGTCCCTCGAACCATCGATGAACGATCCCGCGAACTGCACACGAATAGTCCCTCGAACCGAAGGTTGAAAGCACGACCTCTCTACTTGGTTGCAAGCGTGCAGCACTCACGATTTGGCAACACTTTGTCGTCCAGAGCTAATCGTCACCGGAGAATTAGAAGGAGGAGATTAGAACCACACCGGGGTTCTAATTATGATGATTAGAGAATTATTAGTCTAGTTCTAATTAGTCAACTAGGACCAACTAGAACTAGAGGAACTAGAGGAGGCTCCAAAACTTGTGTGTCAAAAGAGCAGCAAACCTCAAGTATATATA
This sequence comes from Triticum dicoccoides, assembly GCF_002162155.2. NCBI lineage: Eukaryota > Viridiplantae > Streptophyta > Magnoliopsida > Poales > Poaceae > Triticum > Triticum dicoccoides. The sequence goes on along the minus strand of NC_041392.1, from coordinate 23,550,427 downwards.
GGTTAGAGGGGAGAGGGAGGGCTACCACCAAGGAGAAAGGATTCCTCCTTGCTGCGATGGCCAGGGGGAGGAGGAGTAGGACTCTTCCCCTTCCCCAATTCGGCCTCCTTCCATAGGAGAAGGGGGCGCCTCCCACTTAGGCCCTTGTGGCCCAAGTTGCCTTCCACTTCTTAGCCTTTTAAGGCCCGTTGATATTAAATTAAATATAAAAATTTCTAAATATACCATTTTATATATTTTTTAACATCCCAAAAATATTTTCCACTGTTATTTATTGGTAATACCCAGTATTACCCGATATTCATCGAAACCCTTCCCGTGACCCCCAAACGCTTCTGGATCCTCTCGGGGCTATTTTCCATATTAATGAAACAATTCCACAAATATATTCTCATCACTCGCATCCTAATAACACTCAGAAAATCGTGATTGCCTTAATCTTGTGACCCCGTAGGTTCGGTAACTCACACACATGAATGAAACCCCTTCATTCAATTACCGACAGCGGCACCGTGGACATCCATATCGGTCCCTATGAGCACTCGAATGATATTCGAGTGAACCTTTGGTTATCATGTGATGTCCCCTTTGCTTTGCGATACTTCACAAAACCCGGGATGCATCGGTATCATCCTGAGTTATCACCATGCTCGTTACTGATTTTGTTCTGTCACGCTATTGTGCTCCGGCATCCCTGTGACGAAGTCACCTATGTCTGGACAGACAATGATGGATGTCGTCACACTGGGAGGGCCCTAAGAATATATCTCCATCGACGGAGGAGCAAATCCCACTCTCGAGCTATCCTATAACTTGTCAAACTTTCCAATGAACCTGTAAGTTGTCATTATGATCACCTTCTTACAGGTGACTTATACATCCATTTTGCATCATGATTTCCTACTGTTATTTATATTATGTTTGGTCATTATTCCACCTTCTGATGCAATTCTAATGCCTTTTCTCTGTTAATTTGCAAGATTTACATGGAGAGGGAGATTATCGGCAGTTGGAATTCTGGACCTGAAAAAGCTACAGCAAAGATAGCTATTCTAAAAAACTCCAAATGACCTGAAACTTTACTATGCTTTTTTATTGAATATATAAAGAAATACTAGAGTGGGGCCCACAGCTGGCCTCCAGTGCCCATCTTCTACTATATAAGGGGTTTTGACCTAGAAAAATATAAGAGGAATACTTTTGGGATGAAGCGCTGCCGTTTCAAGGCGGAACCTGGGCAAGAGAACTTTTGCTCTCTGGCAGAATGATTCCGCCAGGGATACTTCCCTATGGGAGGAGGAAATCGAAGCCATTGACATCACCAATGATCCTCTCGTTGTAGGAGGACCAACCTTTATCAACATCTTCACCAGCACCATCTCATCTCAAACCCTAGTTCAACTCTTGTATTCAATTTTTGTCTCAAAACCTCAGATTGGTACTTGTGGGTATCTAGTAGTGTCGATTGCACCTTGTAGTCGATGCTAGTTGCTTTATTTGGTGGAAGATTAAATGTTCAAATCCTTAAGCATATTTGATACCCCTATGAACTTGAACATTATGATTTGCGAGTAATTAATTTTGTTCTTGAGGACATCATAGAAGTCTTGTTATAAGTAATCATGTGAAGTTGGAGTTCGTTCGATATTTTGATGATATGTATGTTCTTGCTTCGTTTAGTGGTGTCATGTGAACGTCGACTACATGATACTTCACCATACTTGGGGCCAAGGGAAGGCATTATGGAGTAATAAGTAGATGATGGGTTGCTAGAGTGACATAAGCTTAAACCCTAGTTCATGTGTTATTCCGGAAGGGGCTCATTTGGATCCATATGTTCCATGCTATGGTTAGATTTATCTTAATTATTCTTTCGTAGTTGCAGATGCTTGAGAGAGGGGGTAATCATAAGTGGGTTGCTTGTTCAAGTAAGAATAGCAACCAAGCACTGGTCCGCCCACATATCAAATTATTAAAGTAACAACCATAAATCAACTAAATATGATGAAAGTGACTAGACAACAATTCCCATGTGTCCTCGAGAACGCTTTGCTTTATATAAGAGAACTTTTAGGCTTGTCCTTTTCTATAAAAAGTATTGGGCCACCTTGCTGAACCTTTGTTACTATTTCTACTTGTTACTTGTTACGAATTATCTTGCTACAAAACTATCTATCACTTCTACTTAAAGCACTTGCAGAGAATACCTAGCTGAAAACTGCTTGTCAATTTCTTCTGATCCTCATAGGGTTCGACACTCTTACTTATCAGAAGGACTACGATTGACCCCCTATACGTGTGGGTCATCAAGACTCTTTTCTGACGCCATTGCCAGGGAGTGCAGCACCTTTGGTAAGTGAAATTTGGTAAGGGGACATTTATATTACGTGCTAAAATTTTCTATCACTTGTTACAATGGGAAATAATCTGTTGAAGGGTTTGGTCAGGGTATCTTCACCTCGACCGGAAGCAATAAGAGTTGCTCCTCAACCTACTGAAAATATTTATTATGAGATTCCCTCAGGTATGTTAGAGAAACTGCTAGCTAATCCTTATGCAGGAGATGGAACAATACATCCTGATATGCACTTAATCTATGTGAATGAAATTTGTGGATTGTTTAAGCTTGCAGTTTATCTGACGATGGAGTTAAGAAGAAAGTATTCCCTTTATATTTGGAGGGAAATGCATTGACATGGTATAGGCTATTGGAAGATATTGGAACATGGGACTGGAACCGGCTAAAATTGGAATTGCATCAAAAGTTTTATCCTATGCACCTAGTTCATCGTGATCGGAATTATATATATAATTTTTTGCCTCATAAAAGGGGAAAGTATCGCTCAAGCTTGGGGAGGCTTAAATACATGATGTATACATGCCCCAATCATGAGCTCTCAAGAGAAATTATTATACAAAAATTTATGCTCGGCTTTCTCATAATGATCAATCTGTACTCGATTCTTCTTCTGTTGGTTCCTTTATGAAGAAAACTATTGAGTTAAAATGGGGTCTTCTGGAAAGAATTAAACGCAACTTTGAAGATTTGGAACTTGACAAAGGTGAAGAGTCGGGTATAAAACTTGAGTTTGATTGTGCTAATTTTTTTATGGAAACTGATGCTTTTCAGAAGTTTAGTACTAATACTAAATATGGACTTGACTCTGAGATAGTAGCTTCCTTTTGTGAATCATTTGCTACTCATGTTGATCTCCCTAAGGAGAAGTGGTTTAAATATCATCCACCTATTTGAAGAATTGTTAGAGGAACCTGTTATAGTTAAAGATGCAACGATTATTTATATTGTTGATCTAGTTGTCTGGTGTTTCTTATATTGAGAAACCACCTTTTCCTGTTAGGATTAATTAAGGAACATGCTAAAGCTACAAATATGGTTAATAAAATTAATATTAGAACACCTAAACCCTATGAAAAAATATGTGTGGAACCTAATATTGCTATGGTAAAGGATCTCTTGGTTGATAATATTGATGGGCATGTTATTTACTTCTATGATGAAGCTACTAGAATTGCTAAACCTGCTAGAAAGGAGCGAGATATGCTACATAATAATAAGCCAGTAGTTGGAATGCCTGTTGTTTCTGTTAAAGTTGGAGATCATTGCTATCATTGTTTGTGTGATATGGGTGCTAGCGTGAGTGCTATTCCATTTACTTTATATCAAGAAATTATGAATGATATTGCACCTGCTGAGATTGAAGACATTGATGTTACTATTATAAGCTTTCAAATAGAGATACTATTTCACGGTTTGGGATTGTTCGAGATGTTGAAGTCTTGTGTGGTAAGATCAAATACCCTACTCATTTCTTAGTGCTTGGTTCACAACAAGATAATTCTCGTCCCATTATATTTGGTAGGCCTAGCTTTCTTAAATACCGTTAATGTTGAAATTGATTGTGTTAAAGAAAAGGTTAGAGTTAAGTTTGGTGATGTATCTCATGAGTTTAATTTCTCTAAGTATAGTAGACAACCACATGAGAAGGAATTATCTAGTAAAGATGAAATTATTGGTCTTGCTTCTATGGCCGTACCTCCTACTGATCCATTAGAACAATATTTGCTAGACCATGAAATTGATATGCATAAAAATGAAAGAAATTAAATATATGAGATATTCTTTAAACAAGCACCTATCCTTAAACATAATTTACCTGTTGAAACTCTTGGAGTTCCTCTCTCACCTAGGAGTGATCTTGTGTTTGAATTAAAGAAACTACCTGATACACTAAAATATACTTATCTTGATGAGAAGAAGATATCATGTTATTCTTGGTGCTAACCTTTCAGAGCATGAAGAAAAGATATTACTTCAAACTCAGAGGAAGCATCGTGCTGCCATTGGATATACTTTTGATGATCTTAAGGGCATTAATTAGTGCCACTTTATGTCGGCACAAGATTAATATGGAGCCTGATGTTAAACCCGTCGTTGATCACCAATGTCGTCTGAATCCTAAGATGAAGGATGTGGTAAGAACTGAAATATTAAAGCTTCTAGAGGCAGGTATAATTTATCATATTGCTGATAGTAGATGGTTAACTCATGTTCATTTTGTTCCTAAGAAAGGAGGTATAACCATCGTTTCTAATGATAAAAATGAACTTATCCCACAAAGAGTTGTAACTGGTTATAGGATGGTAATTTATTTCAGGTAATTAAACAAAGCTACTAGAAAAGATCATTACCACTTGCCTTTTATTAATCAAATGTTAGAAATATTATCTAAGCATACACACTTTTGTTTTCTTGATGGATATTCTGGTTTTCTCAAATGCATGTGTCAAAAGAAGATCAAGAGAAAACTACTTGTACTCGTTCTTTTGGAACTTATGCTTATAGATGTATGCCTTTTGGTTTATGTAATGCACCTACTATCTTTCAAAGATGTATGACTATGATTTTTGTGAAAAGATTGTTGAGGTATTCATGGATGATTTTTCCATTCATGGGAATTCTTTTGATAATTACTTAAGCAACCTTGATCGAGCTTTGTAGAGATGTGAAGAAACTAATCTTGTCTTGAATTGGGAGAAGTGCCACTTTATGGTGAATGAAGGTATAGTACTTGGGCATAAAATTTCTGAACGATGTATTGAGGTAGATACAGCTAAAGTTGTTGCAATTGACAAAATGCCATGTCCTAAAGATATTAAAGGTATAAGAGGTTTCCTGGTCATGTTGGTTTCTATACAAGATTCATTAAAAATTTCTCTAAGATTTCTATGTTGCTAACTAATCTCCTTCAAAAAGATCTTCCATTTGTCTTTTATGATGATTGCGTAGAAGCCTTTGAAATACTTAAGAAGCACGGCCATGCCTCTCACGGAAGGAGAAAAAAATGCAATTTTTCCGTTTCTGAGAGGCACGGCCATGCCACTCGTGGAAGCAAAATTGTGCCTTTGGCGGAAGAAAAAAAACATTTTTTTCGTTTCCGAGAGGCACGGCCGTGCCTCTTGCGAAAGCAAATTCGTGCTTCTCGCCGAAGCAAAACCATGCCTCTCGTGGAAGAAAAAAACACATATTATCACGCAAAAATAAAAAAAGTTTGAATTTATTTTGTCAAAAAGCTAAGAAAGACCGGTGGAAAACCAAAAGGCCAAAAATAAGGGGGAAACCCGTCTAAAAGCCGAAAACGCGTGCAAGAAGTTTAAAAAAATCACGAGGGAGCACCTAGAACGTGACACGTGGCGGCGGCTGAGAGCACACAACTTGGCACACTCTCAGCCCACCCCCAAGTGAGTGTTGGCAGGCTCCCAAAGGTGCGCTCGTCAACTAGTTGCTCTCACAAATCGCACCCCCACCTTACCGCATGGCTGGACTACCCCCATCCAATGTCCTTGGGCCACTCCAAAAAGAAGTTCTCTTGGGTGTTAGAGGCAGCTGCATTTTTTTATGTTTGTTGACTGAAAAACTGACCCATCTACGCAATTTTCTACCGCACCTATGCATGGTACATATTTGATTTTGCTTAGTATATACAAAATGTAGTAGAGAAAAAAGGGGGACTTAGTGTATACAAAAAGAATGCAAAAATAAATAAATCTAAGACAAAAAAATAAATTCATCAGCAAAACTTTAGTCCCTTGTTCTTCCATTGGAAAAGTTTAATGATCTCTTCCAAAGAAAGAACATTGAAAAGGATGACAGGTTGTTTTCAAAACCAACTATGATGTGTAATAGCAAATAGAAACACTGAGGGAGATAATACATAGGGGATAAAGGATCAAACCTCCTTTCGATATTTTGATAAACATCACTGTAACATCAGGAAGCAGGAAAAGCACAAAAAAGACGCACGCACACAAAGAGAAACGCTGATAACTGGCCACCCATACTCATAGTTGATACTATTTTGAAAAGAGGTTTGAGTGGCTACAAGCCACAGAGGTGCGTATAGGCACATGAAATATATCATTCACTTAAGAAAAGTGTGAATAAGGTGTCAAACAACATCAAAATAAGAGTAGTACAAACTAAGGGGGATATGGTTACATATGGTGAAAACACAATGGCCAAGTACAACTAGCACCACCCTTATTGACCTCAAAGCTGTAAGAAGGATCAACGTCCAAGCCGTGACACGACCACATCGTGTTTAGGAGGGTGATTGTTAGACTTAAACACAATTTAGTGCGCGGAACGTGCACGTGGTCAAGTAGGAATAGGAATCCATGTACGAGTAGGTTACGTGCATATATCCTAGTAGGACCAGTATTAGCAAACCGAGTAGAATTGCTGATAGCTAGGTTTACTATATATATGTGTACCCTGCTTGTAAAAGTACCACCGTGAGAAAATCAATACAAAGTCAACAGGCTCGACAGGAGCCTGCGGCCATCAAACAATCGATTTTTGTGTGTTGTGCTATCTACGTGAGCTAGCTAGATCAAGTTGATATTCTGGCTAGAGGTGCTCGTACGTACTAGTACTACATACACGTCCAGATAGATCGATTGCAGGAGATTAGCTTTGTACTATGGTCCATCTCTGCGTAAAGTAATTCATCGAGTTCGTCAGCCAGCATCGTTCATCATCGTCGTTTGTGGTCGACCGTATCGCCATCACCGGAAGTACTCGACGTCAGGACTGGGTCAACATCGATCCAAGTTGTATAAACCTTTCCAATGCCCTAATCTTGTTAAGGACTTGTAGGAAATCATAAGGGGGGTGGTTGAAATAGAATTAGGACGTTGGCCCTATTTGGATATTCTAACTCAGTTAAAGGTTAAAGTTAGATTCTAACCCTGAACTTCTCCTGAACTAACTCTAGCCAAAGAGGTGTTTGAATGTCAGGATTAGATGGAGCGCGGATACGGTGAGGCTTCTTCACGGACAGTGCGAGAGGGAGGAAGGGAGAGGACGAGAAGTTTCGAGGAACTGGCGAGGGATCTGCTGCGGGGAGAGTTAGAGAAAAAAGTGCTTTTTTAGTAGTTCTGAGAAGAACTAACCCAAATAATCACCTCTTGAGCGGGTTAGATTGTTTGGATGGGTTAGATGCATCTAACCCAAACTAACCCTTCTGTTTAGATATTTTTAGGTTAGTTGAGTTTAAACTAATCCAAATTAACTCTAATCCACGGATCCTGAAACAGGGCCATAGTTACGGATTAACTTACGGACTAACTTTCAGGGACATAATTGTTACGGATTAACCTCCAGGGACAGAGATTTTTTTCTAGAACCTAGGGAAAATTGTTACGGACTAACTTTCAAGGACAGAGGGTTTTTAACGGATGTGCTAAAACTCAGTCGACTGAGTTTTACCGAAGTCTCAGTCGAGTTGTTATCGTCAGATTTGATTTGTCTTTTGCACGTATATATATAGTGTTACTGTTCATCACCCAGGGTGTAGAATATAAAGGAAATATGCCCTAGAGGCAATAATAAAGTTATTATTTATTTCCTTATAATCATGATAAATGTTTATTATTCATGCTAGAATTGTATTAACCGGAAACATAATACATGTGTGAATACATAGACAAACAAAGTGTCACTAGTATGCCTCTACTTGACTAGCTCGTTAATCAAAGATGGTTATGTTTCCTAACCATGAACAATAAGTTGTTATTTGATTAACGAGGTCACATCATTAGTTGAATGATCTGATTGACATGACCCATTCCATTAGCTTAGCACCCGATCGTTTAGTATGTTGCTATTGCTTTTCTTCATGACTTATACATGTTCCTATGACTATGAGATTATGCAACTCCCGTTTGCCGGAGGAACACTTTGGGTGCTACCAAACGTCACAACGTAACTGGGTGATTATAAAGGAGCATTACAGGTGTCTCCAAAGGTAGATGTTGGGTTGGCGTATTTCGAGATTAGGATTTGTCACTCCGATTGTCGGAGAGGTATCTCTGGGCCCTCTCGGTAATACACATCACATAAGCCTTGCAAGCATTACAACTAATATGTTAGTTGTGAGATGATGTATTACGGAACGAGTAAAGAGACTTGCCGGTAACGAGATTGAACTAGGTATTGGATGCCGACGATCAAATCTCGGGCAAGTAACATACCGATGACAAAGGGAACAACGTATGTTGTTATGCGGTCTGACCGATAAAGATCTTCGTAGAATATGTAGGAGCCAATATGGGCATCCAGGTCCCGCTATTGGTTATTGACCGGAGACATGTCTCGGTCATGTCTACATTTTTCTCGAACCCATAGGGTCCGCACGCTTAAGGTTACGATGACAATTATATTATGAGTTTATGCATTTTGATGTACCGAAGGTTGTTCGGAGTCCCGAATGTGATCACGGACATGACGAGGAGTCTCGAAATGGTCGAGACATAAAGATTGATATATTGGAAGCCTATGTTTGGACATCGGAAGTGTTCCGGGTGAAATCGGGATTTTACCGGGTTACCGGGAGGTTGCCCGAACCCCCCGGGAGCCATATGGGCCTTCATGGGCCTTAGTGGAAAGGAGAAAGGGGCAGCCCAAGGTGGCTGCGCCACTTCCCCCTCCCCTAGTCCTATTAGGACTAGGAGAAGGTGGCCGGCCCCCCTCTCCCTCTTTCCCCCTTTGGGGAATCCTAGTTGGAATAGGATTGGAGGGGAGTCCTACTCCCGGAAGGAGTAGGACTCCTCCTGCGCCTCCCTCCTTGGCCGGCCAGCCTCCCCCCTCTACTCCTTTATATACGGAGGCAGGGGACACCTCTAGTCACACAAGTTGATCCACGTGATCTATTCCTTAGCCGTGTGCGGTGCCCCCTGCCACCATATACCTCGATAATACTGTAGCGGAGTTTAGGCGAAGCCCTGCTGCTGTAGTACATCAAGATCGTCACCACGCCGTCGTGCTGACGGAACTCTTCCCCGACACTTTGCTGGATCGGAGTCCGGGGATCGTCATCGAGCTGAACGTGTGCTCGAACTCAGAGGTGTCGTAGTTTCGGTGCTTGATCGGTTGGATCGTGAAGACGTACGACTACTTCCTCTACGTCGTGTCATCGCTTCCGCAGTCGGTCTGCGTTGGGTACGTAGACAACACTCTCCCCCTCGTTGCTATGCATCACACGATCTTGCGTGTGCGTAGGAAAATTTTTGAAATTACTACGAAACCCAACAGTGGCATCCGAGCCTAGGTTATTTATGTTGATGTTATATGCACGAGTAGAACACAAGTGAGTTGTGGACGATACAAGTCATACTGCCTACCAGCATGTCATACTTTGGTTCGGCGGTATTGTTGGACGAGACGACCTGGACCAACCTTACGCGTACGATTACGCGAGACCGGTTCCCTCGACGTGCTTTGCACATAGATGGCTTGCGGGCGACTGTCTCTCCAACTTTAGTTGAACCAAGTATGGCTACGCCCGGTCCTTGCGAAGGTTAAAATGGAGTCTATTTGACAAACTATCGTTGTGGTTTTGATGCGTAGGTGAGATTGGTTCTTGCTTAAAGCCCGTAGCAGCCACGTAAAACTTGCAACAACAAAGTAGAGGACGTCTAACTTGTTTTTGCAGGGCATGTTGTGATGTGATATGGTCAAAACGTGATGAGATATTAGTTGTTGTATGAGATGATCATGTTTTGTTAAAAGTTATCGGCAACTGGTAAAAGCCTTATGGTTGTCTCTTTATTGCATAAGATGCAAGCGCCAAATAATTGCTTTACTTTATCGCTATGCGATAGCAATAGTTGCAAGAGAAATAGTTGGCGAGACGACCATGTGACGACACATTGATATAGATCAAGATGATGGAGATCATGGTGTCATGCCGGTGACAATATACATCATGACAGGACTTTGGAGATGGAGATCAAAGAAGCAAGATGATGATGGACATATCATGTCACATATTTTGATTGCATATGATGTTTATCTTTTATACATCTTATTTTGCTTAGTTTGACGGTAGCATTTTAAGATGATCTCTCACTAATTATCAAGAAGTGTTCTCCCTGAGTATGCACCGTTGCGAAAGTTCTTCGTGCTGAGACACCACGTGATGATCGGGTGTGATAGGCTCTACGTTCAAATACAACAGGTGCAAAACAGTTGCACACGCGAAATACTCAGGTTATACTTGACGAGCCAAGCATATACAGATATGGCCTCGGAACACGGAGACCGAAAGGTCGAGCGTGAATCATATAGTAGATATGATCAACATAATGATGTTCACCGATGAAACTACTCCATCTCACGTGATGATCGGACATGGTTTAGTTGATTTGGATCACGTGATCACTTAGAGGATTAGAGGGATGTCTATCTAAGTGGGAGTTCTTAAGTAATATGATTAAATTGAACTTAAATTTATCATGAACTTAGTCCTGGTAGTATTTTGCAAATCATGTTGTAGATCAATAGCTCGCGTTGTTGCTTCCCTGTGTTTATTTTGATATGTTCCTAGAGAAAATTGTGTTGAAATATGTTAGTAGCAAAGATGCGGATTGGATCCGTGATCTGAGGTTTATCCTCATTGCTGCACAGAATAATTATGTCCTTGATGCACCGCTAGGTGACGGACCTATTGCAGGAGCAGATGCAGACGCTATGAACGTTTGGCTAGCTCAATATGATGACTACTTGATGGTTTAGTGCACCATGCTTAATGGCTTAGAATCGGGCCTTCAAAGACGTTTTGAACGTCATGGAGCATATGAGATGTTCCAGGAGTTGAAGTTAATATTTCAAGCAAATACCCGAGTTGAGAGATATGAAGTCTCCAACAAGTTCTATAGCTAAAAGATGGAGGAGAATCGCTCAACTAGTGAGCATGTGCCCAGATTGTCTGAGTACTACAATCGTTTGAATCAAGTGGGAGTTAATCTTCCAGATAAGATAGTGATTGACAGAATTCTCTAGTCACCATCACCAAGTTAGTAGAACTTCGTGATGAACTATGATATGCAAGGGATAACGAAAACGATTCCCAAGCTCTTCGTAATGCGGAAATTGACGAAGGTAGAAATCGAGAAAAACATCAAGTGTTGATGGTAGACAAGACCACTAGTTTCAAGAAAAGGGCAGAGGGAAGAAGGGGAACTTCAATAAGAATAGCAAGCAAGTTGCTGCTCAAGTGAAGAAGCCCAAGTCTGGTCCTAAGCCTGAGACTAAGTGTTTCTACTGCAAAGGGACTGGTCACTGGAAGCGGAACTACCCCAAGTGATTGGCAGATAAGAAGGATGGCAAACTGAACATAAGTATATTTGATATACATGTTATTGATGTGTACTTTACTAGTGTTTATAGCAACCCCTCAGTATTTGATACTAGTTCAGTTGCTAAGATTAGTAACTCGAAACGGGAGTTGCAGAATAAACAGAGACTAGTTAAGGGTGAAGTGACGATGTGTGTTGGAAGTGGTTCCAAGATTGATATGATCATCATCGCACACTCCCTATACTTTCGGGATTAGTGTTGAACCTGAATAAGTGTTATTTGGTGTTTTGCGTTGAGCATGAATATGATTTGATCATGTTTATTGTAATACGGTTATTCATTTAAGTAAGAGAATAAATTGTTGTTCTGTTTACATGAATAAAACCTTATATGGTTACACGCCCAATGAAAATAGTTCGTTGGATCTCAATCGTAATGATACACATAATCATAATATTGAAACCAAAAGATGCAAACTTAATAATGATAGTGCAACTTATTTGTAGCACTGCCGTTTAGGTCATATTGGTGTAAAGCGCATGAAGAAACTCCATACTGATGGGATTTTGGAATCACTTGATTATGAATCACTTGATGCTTGCGAACCATGCCTTTTGGGCAAGATGACTAAAACACCGTTCTCCGGAACAATGAAACAAGCAACAGATTTGTTGGAGATCATGCATACTGATGTATGTGGTCCGATGAATATTAAGGCTTGCGGCAGGTATCATTATTTTCTGACCTTCACAGATGATTTGAGCAGATATGGGGATATCTACTTGATGAAACATAAGTCTGAAACATTTGAACAGTTCAAAGAATTTCAGAGTGAAGTGGAAAATCATCGTGACAAGAAAATAAAAGTTTCTACGATATGATCGCAGAGGTAAAATATTTGAGTTACGAGTTTGGTCTTCAATTAAAACAATGTGGAATAGTTTCACAAACTCATGCCACATGGAACACCACAGCATAATGGTGTGTCCGAACGTCATAACCGTACTTTATTGGATATAGTGCGATCTATGATGTCTCCTACCGATCTACCACTATCGTTTTGGAGTTATGCATCAGAGACAGCTGCATTCACGTAAAATAGGGCACCATCTAAATCCGTTGACACGACGCCTTATGAACTGTGGTTTGGCAAGAAACCAAAGTTGTCGTTTCTTAAAGTTTGGGGTTGCGATGCTTATATGAAAAAGTTTCATCCTGATAAGCTCAAACTCAAATCAGAGAAGTGCTTCTTCATAGGATATCCAAAGGAAACTATTGGATACACCTTCTATCACAGACCCGAAGGCAAGACTTCCGTTGCTGAGAATGGATACTTTCTAGAGAAGGAGATTCTCTCGAAAGAAGTGAGTGGGAGGAAAGTAGAACTTGGTAAGGTAATTGTACCTTCTCCCTTATTGGAAAGTAATTCATCACAGAAATCTGTTCCTGTGGCTACTACACCGATTAGTGAGGAAGCTAATGATGATGATCATGTAACTTCAGATCAAGTTACTACCAAACCTCGTAGGTCAACCAGAGTGAGATCCGCACCAGAGTGGTACGGTAATCCTATTCTGGAGGTCATGTTACTTGACCATGATGAACCTACGAACTATGAGGAAGCGATGATGAGCCCTGATTCCGATAAATGGCTTGAGGCCATGAAATTTGAGATGGGATCCATGTATGAGAACAAAGTATGGACTTTGGTTGACTTGCCCGATGATCGGCAAGCAATTGAGAATAAATGGATCATCAAGAGGAAGACGGACGCTAATAGTAGTGTTACTATCTACAAAGCTAGAATTGTCGCAAAAGGTTTTCGACAAGTTCAAGGTGTTGACTACGATGAGAGTTTCTCACTCGTATCTATGCTTAAGTCTGTCCGAATCATGTTAGCAATTGCCGCGTCTTATGAAATCTGGCAAATGGATAAACAAAACTGCATTCCTTAATAGATTTATTAAAGAAGAGTTGTATATGATACAACCAGAAGGTTTTGTCAATCCTAAAGGTGCTAACAAAATATGAAAGCTCCAGCGATCCATCTGTGGACTGGTGCAAGCATCTCGGAGTTGGAATATACGCTTTGATAAGTTGATCAAAGCATATAGTTTTATACAGACTTGCGATGAAGCCTGTATTTACAAGAAAGTGAGTGGGAGCACTACATCATTTCTGATAAGTATATGTGTATGACATATTGTTGATCGGAAATAATGTAGAATTATTCTGCAAAGCATAAAGGAGTGTTTGAAAGGAGTTTTTCAAAGAAAGACCTTGGTAAACCTGCTTACATATTGAGTATCAAGATCTATAGAGATAGATCAAGACGCTTGATAAGTTTTTCAATGAGTACATACCTTGACAAGATTTTGAAGTAGTTCAAAATGGAACAGTCAAAGAAAAGTTTCTTGCCTGTGTTACAAGGTGTGAAGTTGAGTAAGACTCAAAGCCCGACCACGGCAGAAGATAGAAAGAGAATGAAAGTCATTCCCTATGCCTCAGTCATAGGTTCTATAAAGTATGCCATGCTGTGTTCCAGATCTATTGTATACCCTACACTAATTGGCATGGGAGTACAATAGTGATCTAGGAGTAGGTCACTGGACAGCGGTCAAAATTATCCTTAGTGGAATAAGGATATGTTTCTCGATTATGGAGGTGGAAAAAAAAGGGTTCTCCGTAAAGGGTAACGTCGATGCAAGTTTTGACACAGATCTGGATGACTCTAAGTCTCGATCTAGATACATATTGAAAGTGGGAGCAATTAGCTAGAGTAGCTCCGTGCAGAGCATTGTTGACATAAATATTTGCAAAATACTTACGGATCTGAATGTGACAGACCCGTTGACTAAGATTCTCTCACAAGCAAAACATGATCACACCTTAGTACTCCTTGGGTGTTAATCACATAGCGATGTGAACTAGATTACTGAATCTAGTAAACTCTTTAGGTGTTAATCACATATCGATGTGAACTATGGGTGTTAATCACATGGTGATGTGAACTATTGCTGTTAAATCACATGGCAATGTGAACTAGATAATTGACTCTAGTGCAAGTGGGAGACTGAAGGAAATATGCCCTAGAGGCAATAATAAAGTTATTATTTATTTCCTTATGATCATGATAAATGTTTATTATTCATGCTAGAATTGTATTAACCGGAAACATAATACATGTGTGAATACATAGACAAACAAAGTGTCACTAGTATGCCTCTACTTGACTAGCTCGTTAATCAAAGATGGTTATGTTTCCTAACCATGAACAATAAGTTGTTATTTGATTAACGAGGTCACATCATTAGTTGAATGATCTGATTGACATGACCCATTCCATTAGCTTAGCACCCGATCGTTTAGTATGTTGCTATTGCTTTTCTTCATGACTTATACATGTTCCTATGACTATGAGATTATGCAACTCCCGTTTGCCGGAGGAACACTTTGGGTGCTACCAAACGTCACAACGTAACTGGGTGATTATAAAGGAGCATTACAGGTGTCTCCAAAGGTAGATGTTGGGTTGGCGTATTTCGAGATTAGGATTTGTCACTCCGATTGTCGGAGAGGTATCTCTGGGCCCTCTCGGTAATACACATCACATAAGCCTTGCAAGCATTACAACTAATATGTTAGTTGTGAGATGATGTATTACGGAACGAGTAAAGAGACTTGCCGGTAACGAGATTGAACTAGGTATTGGATACCGACGATCAAATCTCGGGCAAGTAACATACCGATGACAAAGGGAACAACGTATGTTGTTATGCGGTCTGACCGATAAAGATCTTCGTAGAATATGTAGGAGCCAATATGGGCATCCAGGTCCTGCTATTGGTTATTGACCGGAGACATGTCTCGGTCATGTCTACATTGTTCTCGAACCCGTAGGGTCCGCACGCTTAAGGTTACGATGACAATTATATTATGAGTTTATGCATTTTGATGTACCGAAGGTTGTTCGGAGTCCCGAATGTGATCACGGACATGACGAGGAGTCTCGAAATGGTCGAGACGTAAAGATTGATATATTGGAAGCCTATGTTTGGACATCGGAAGTGTTCCGGGTGAAATCGGGATTTTACCGGGTTACCGGGAGGTTGCCGGAACCCCCCGGGAGCCATATGGGCCTTCATGGGCCTTAGTGGAAAGGAGAAAGGGGCAGCCCAAGGTGGCTGCGCCACTTCCCCCTCCCCTAGTCCTATTAGGACTAGGAGAAGGTGGCCGGGCCCCCTCTCCCTCTTTCCCCCTTTGGGGAATCCTAGTTGGAATAGGATTGGAGGGGAGTCCTACTCCCGGAAGGAGTAGGACTCCTCCTGCGCCTCCCTCCTTGGCCGGCTTGCCTCCCCCCTCTACTCCTTTATATACGGAGGCAGGGGACACCTCTAGACACACAAGTTGATCCACGTGATCTATTCCTTAGCCGTGTGTGGTGCCCCCTGCCACCATATACCTCGATAATACTGTAGCGGAGTTTAGGCGAAGCCCTGCTGTTGTAGTACATCAAGATCGTCACCACGCCGTCGTGCTGACGGAACTCTTCCCCGACACTTTGCTGGATCGGAGTCCGGGGATCGTCATCGAGCTGAATGTGTGCTCGAACTCGGAGGTGCCGTAGTTTCGGTGCTTGATCGGTTGGATCGTGAAGACGTACGACTACTTCCTCTACGTCGTGTCATCGCTTCCGCAGTCGGTCTGCGTTGGGTACGTAGACAACACTCTCCCCCTCGTTGCTATGCATCACACGATCTTGCGTGTGCGTAGGAAAATTTTTGAAATTACTACGAAACCCAACAGAATAAGTTATTCTTCACCCGAGGTAATCTTATGATCATTACATAATTAAATTACGTTTCGACTTTAAATAGTTACATTTCTATTGATTCACTACGTAAAATTTGACATAAGAAAATAAAATTTAGGTCATAAGACAAGAAAATTTGCAGTTTATGTGTATTTTAGACTATGTTTTTATGTTTGTAATTTTACATAACATAAAATATTTTTTACGCCGATTATATATTTTCTTATGGTCCCTTTTTGCATCGGAAATACGACAGAACTTATAGAATGTAAAATTATGGTGCATTGATGGTAAAATAGAGGGGGGTGAAGAATAACTATTACTCACCCAGGGTGACGAATAACGCGACCCTATATATAGTGTTACTAGGGCATTTCCTATTTGGCGCTGCAGGCGCCGGTTTCTACAGTTTTTGCTAACCGGCACCTGCAGCAGCTTACTCGCGGGCCGGCCCATCTCACGTCCCTTTTCCTGCAGCACAAACAGCGCAGGTGACGAAAATCGAACACGGGACCCCAGAGATGGAACCACACCGCAATAACCACCACGCCAACACGCCCGACATGTTAATATATTCTTTCGACGTTTCTTATTTCTTATTTCCTTTTTCCTTTTTTCTTTCTTCGTTTTTTGTTTCTTTTTTCCTGGTTTGGTGATTTCTTTCAATTTCATGAACTTTTCTTAAAACGGATGAGTTTTTTTTCTCAAAACTGATTTTTTTTGTTCAATTCAATGAACTATTTTTCTAATTTGATGAACTTTTTCTAATTCTTTTGATTTTTTTAAATCCATGAACTCTTTTCAATTTCGATGAACTTTTTCTCAAAACTGATTTTTTTCCATTCAATTCAATGAACTATTTTTCAAATTTGATGAACTTTATCTAATTCTTTTGATTTTTTTGAAAATCCATGAACTCTTTTCAATCTCGATGAACTTTTTCTCAAAACTGATTATTTTTTCATTCAATTCAATGAACTACTTTTCAAATTTGATGAACTTTTTTCATTTTTTTTTTAAAATCCATGAACTCTTTTCAATTTCGGTGAACTATTTTGACATTCGATGAACTTTTCTAAAAATGGATGAACTTTTTATCATTTTTTATGAACTTTTTTCAAGTTTGATGAACCTTTTTTTCAGAAACGATGAACTTTTTGCATATGTGATGAACTGTTTCTGTAATCCCATGAACTTGTTTCAAATCCGGTGAATTTCTTTTTCAAATTTGTGAACTTTTTTCAAATCCGATGAACTTTTTTAATCAAAAATTAGAAAAGTTCACCGATTTGAAAAATAGTTCACGATTTTAGAAAAATTCATCATATGAGGAAGAAAAAATAAGAAACAGAACAGAAAAATGAAAAAACGAAAAAGGTAGGAAGAACCTAATAAAGAAAAGAAGTGATGTAACCTACCGGATCTGTCGCTGTGGCTGAGTGGTTAGCTTGTTGTAATACGAGACAGGAGGTTGCCAGATCGAGTCTCCTCACAAGCGCCAACTTTATTTTATTTTTCCTGTTGTGCGCGCTCCTTTTTTGGGCCGGCCCGCTTCCCGTCGCTTGCGAGCACCAGAAGCGCCAACCGGCGCTTAAAGCACGGATTAGGAGCTCCCATATATACGAGCCGCTCGCTCAAGTTGCTGGGAGCAACTAGTTAACGAGCGCTCCTTCGGGAGCCTCACAACGATCAGCGTCACTTGGCGCGCTCTCAGCCATTTGCCACGTGTCGCGCTCTGGACGCTCCCTTATACAAATGCTATTTTTTGGATGAATATAATTTGGTTTTCTTGTTATAAATTGTACTACATCAAGAAAACGGGCTTGACTAGAGAAGGGGCTAACAGGTTATACTCAAAAAAATAGGCTAGCTAATGGGCAGGACCAAAATAAACAACTAATGGGTTTGGCATGATTAAAATTATTGGGCCAGAACCCTAATTGGGCTGGTTACTACATGGGCCATGCTGGTCGCCACGTCAGATCCACGTGGATACCCTGCTAGTTCCACTTTGCTTTTAGATTATGAAAATCTGTGACAGTTTGCTCCGTCACCAAGGTTTGGGCCTAGTTTGGGCCCATGGCAAACCCATAACGGTTGATATGTCTCCGTCGTATCTACTTTTCCAAACATTTTTGCCCTTGTTTTGAACTCTAACTTGCATGATTTGAATGGAACTAACCCGGACTGACGCTGTTTTCAGCAGAATTGCCATGATGTTGTTTTATGTGTAGAAAACAAAAGTTCTCGGAATGACCTGAAACTCCACGGAACATCTTATAAAAAAAATCCTCGCCAAAGATGAAGACCAGGGGACCCACACCCTATCCACGAGGGTGGGGGGTACCCCCCCTAGGGCGCGCCCCCTACCTCGTGGGCCCCCTGGAGACCTTCCGACGCCAACTCCAACTCTATATATTTGTTTTCGGGGAGGAAAAAATAGAGAAGAAGAAATCATCGCGTTTTACAATACGGAGCCGCCGCCAAGCCCTAAAACCTCTCGGAAGGGCTGATCTGGAGTCTGTTCGGGGCTCCGGAGAGGGGGATTCGTCGCCGTCATCATCATCAACCATCCTCCATCATCAATTTCATGATGCTCACCGCCGTGCGTGAGTAATTCCATCGTAGGCTTGCTGGACGGTGATGGGTTGGATGAGATTTATCATGTAATCGAGTTAGTTTTGTTAAGGTTTGATCCCTAGTATCCATTATGTTTTGTGATTGATGTTGCTATGACTTTGCTATGCTTAATGCTTGTAACTAGGGCCCGAGTGCCATGATGATGCCTCTTTTTGAGCGCTTTTCCTCCCAAACCATCCAAGAAAAAGGACGATGAGGATTTTGAGCGCTTTGCTGAAATGATTAGACCTATCTTTCTGCGTATGCGATTGACTGATATGCTCAAAACTAATCCTTATGCTAAGTATATGAAGGATATCATTACTAATAAAAGAAAGATACCGGAAGCTAAAATTTCCACCATGCTTGCTAATTACACTTTTAAAGGTGGAATACCAAAGAAACTTGGAGATTCAGGAGTACCCACTATACCATGCTCCATTAAAAGAAATTATGTTAAAACTGCTTTATGTGATCTTGGAGCCGGTGTTAGTGTTATGCCTCTTTCTTTATATCGTAGACTTGATTTGAATAAGTTGACACCTACTGAAATATCTTTGCAAATAGCTGATAAATCAACTGCTATACCTGTCGGTATTTGTGAGGATGTTCCTGTTGTGGTTGCAAACGTTACTATTTTAACGGACTTTGTTATTCTTGATATTCCTGAGGACGATAGTATGTCTATTATTCTTGGAAGACCTTTTGTGAATACTGTAGGGGCTGTTATTGATTGCACCAAAGGCAATGTCACTTTTCATGTTAATGGTAATGAGCATACAGTACACTTTCCGAGGAAACAACCTCAAGTTCATAGTATCAACTCTATTGGAAAATTCCATCGATTATATTTGGAGGTTTTGAATTTCCTCTTCCTACTGTCAAGAAGAAATATGATATACTTATTATTGGGGATGTGCATATCCCCGCTGAGGTAACTTAGTGTTATTCGAAATTTCTCTGGTTTCATGTTATTCGGAATGAGTTTATTAACATGACCTGATCAACCTTGTTAGTGGATTCCTTTTGATAAGCATGAGATGGATGAAACTAGAAGCACAACCTTCTGTACCCTCTTTATACTTTCTGTTATTTAGTTGAAATAAAGTAAAAATAGTATTTTTCTGTCTGTTTCCTGATTTAACCGTGCAATATAAAAATATCCCGAAAATAAAAGTCCTCTAAATGCCATGCCAATTTAATATGATTTTTTCGGGAATATTTGAGGATTTATAGTGCAAAAATCACCGCGGGGGGGGCTGCCACCTGGTCACGAGGGTGGAGGGCGCGCCCCCCTGCCTCATGGGCCCATGATGGCCTTCCTCCACTTATTCCTGCACCCATCCTCTTCTTCTTCCTCCCACAAACACGAAAAACCCGCTCAAGCACGAGTTCTAGCCCACTTTGCTGTGATTTTCGATCTCCTTGCTCAAAGCACCTCTCACAAAACTGCTTGGGGAGATTGTTCCTTGGTATGTGACTCCTCCATCGGTCCAATTAGTTTTTGTTCTAGTGCTTTATTCTTTGCAAATTTTTGTTGCTTAGGTGACCATGTTCTTGAGCTTGCATGTCAAATTTCTATGGTTCCAAGTAGTTCTAATGCTTGATATAGGCTCTAGGCACTTGTAGGAGTAGTTGCTATCAGTTTTATTGAGCTTTGTTCACTTTTGTTTGAAGTTACTAAAAATTTCAGAATATTTTAGAAAAAATGAAGAGACTTTTGAGGGGCTCATCGAGCCGAAGCTCGAAGGAAAAGAAAAATGAAGAAGCACAGAGGCCCAAATATAATTTGCCTCGTACCGCGAAGGTCCGGCCGTGTGAATGGCCTTCCGATGACTTCTTGAAACAAGCCGGGATTTATGAGGATTTCTATTCATTGATTGAAAATGCTGGCCTCACCGACTTCCTCCGTGACCAACGTCATCAGTATCTCTTACTCGCTAATACCTTTGTGCAAAACTTCTACTTTTTCCCTAAGGAATCACCTCCTTCGGTAGAGTTTCATTTGTATGACATTGTCAAGAAAATGCCATTAGCTGAATTTTGCGAGGTTTGGAAAATACCCTCTGAGGGTACCTTAGATGAACCAACCCGTAAAGATGTGGAAGCATTTATTAACACCATCACGGTGGGAGAAACCAGGAAGGTTTCTGATGCAAGAATCACTAGCATACATTTTCCTATTTTACGCTACTTTGCCATATTTACTTGTCGTTGCTTGATTGGTTGTGGGAACTGTGGAAACCTTAGCGTTCCTGATATTATTATTTTGTTCCATGGTTTATACCGCGATAACACTGTTAGTATGGGCGGAATTATTGCTAGATGGTTAAGTCTGAACCGTACTAACGGCCCCATCTTTGGAGGCATTTATGCTTCATGCCTAACTGCACATTTTAACATTTCCTTTAGGCTTCATGAGAAAGAAGAAAAATTGCTGCCTAATGCTTATTTAGATTACAAGAGTATGCTAGCGCATGATTTTATTGTTAAGAGTCGGGAAGGGGAGCTCAAATATAAATTATTCTTTCATAAACATCATCCTGAAACTATTACCTTGCCTGCTCCTTCCTTGTTTAATTTTGAAGGACCTTATCTCGTTACGTGGGCTGCTATTCAAGCTTACCGAAATCCTGCACCTGCCCCGGAACCGAAACCACAAGATGAGCCTCCACGACAATCTGTTTATTCTTGGGATCCGGAGATGGTTGTCAGCCAGTGGCAGTCAGAGTCCTCTTCATCACAGTACGACTCCAGTTATTCTTCGTCACAGTACGACCCCAGCTACACCTACGGGTATCCGCCAGGCCATCCCTGGCAATAGACCAACTTAGGCCAAAAGCCTAAGCTTGGGGGAGTACGTATTTCTCACCGACATTACATTTATGTTCACACACACTCATTGCTAGATGTCGGTGCTCATACTCTTTCACTGTAATATCCATGCCTGTTTATTTTCTTTTTCCTGCTTTCTTCTTGTGTGTTTGCTAAACCTTAAGAAAAATAAAAAAAATTAGTAGTAGTTTATTTTCTTGCTATAGTAGTAATAATTAAAAAGAAAACCCAAAAATATTTCCCGTTCTTTTTTTACTTGTTGGGAGCTTTCCCGTATAAATAGTTTTTATTTCTTTTTCTTTTCTTTAGGGGTCGATAGGAGAAGACCATGTTTAAATTGTTGAAGTGGCTCTTATATGCATTATTGTTGATTTAACCAAGAGCCCATATTGCCTTGTCTTCCCCTGTTTATTGAATGCTTGCAGATTCCAGCTTAGTCCAATGCACATACACTTTTATTATTATTCACATCGTTCGGTCGTGCAAGTGAAAGGCAATTATGATGATATATGATGGACTGACTGAGATGAGAAAAGCTGGTATGAACTTGACCTCTTTTGTTTTTGTAAATATGATGAGTTCATCATTCTTGATTCAGCTTATTATGAATAAACATGTTTGCAATGACAATTAGAGATCATAGTTACTTGTGCCATGCTTGATTAGCTATGAGTTATAATGGTTTACCTTGCGTGCCAACATGCTATTGAAATGGTTATGATGTGGTATGATGAGGTGGTATCCTCCTTTGAATGATTTAAGTGACTTGACTTGGCACATGTTCGCGCATGTAGTTGAAACAAATCAACATAGCCTTCACGATAGTTATGTTCATGGTGAATTATGTCCTACTCATGCTTGCATCCAATGTTTATTAATTTTAATGCATGTACATGGTTGTTGCCGCTCTCTAGTTGGTCGCTTCCCAGTCTTTTGCTAGCCTTCACTTGTACTAAGCGGGAATACTGCTTGTGCATCCAATCCTTTAAACCCCAAAGTTATTCCATATGAGTCCACTATACCTTCCTATATGCGGTATCTACCTGCCATTCCAAGTAAATTTGTATGTGCCAAACTCTAAACCTTCAAATAAAGATTCTGTTTTGTATGCTCGAATAGCTCATGTATCAACTAGGGCTGCCCTTATCTTCCATATTAGGCGGGTTATTCTCAAGAGGAGTGGACTCCACTCCTCACTCACGAGAAAATGACTGGTCACCGGGATGCCCAGTCCCATGCTTTATGCAAACTAAATCAAAATTAATTACAAACAAAACTCCCCCTGGGACCTGATGTTTGTTGGAGGCACTCGTTGTTTCGAGCAAGCCATGGATTGATGCTTGTTGGTGGAGTGGGAGTATAAACTTTACCATTCTGTTTGGGAACCGCCTATAAGTGTGTAGCATGGAAGATATCGCCATCTCTTAGTTGTTATGTTGACAATGAAAGTATACCGCTCAAAATATTATTTATCTTTATTTCAAAACCGAGCTCTGCCACCTCTGCAAATCCCTGCTTCCCTCTGCGAAGGGCTTATCTATTTACTTTTATGTTGAGTCATCACCCTCTTATTAAAAAGCACTAGCTGGAGAGCACAACTGTCATTTGCATTCATTACTGTTAATCTATATTGGGTATGACTATGATTGAATCTCTTTTACCATGAATTACAATGTCTAGTCAGTCCTTGATCTTTAAAGGTGCTCTGCATTTATGTTTTGCGGTCTCAGAAAGGGCTAGCGAGATACCATCTTGTTATATCATATTATGATTGTTTTGAGAAAGTGTTGTCATCCGAGATTTATTATTATCGCTCGCTATAGTTGATTATGCTATTGATATGAGTAAGCATGAGACCTGAGAATTATTGCAAATGTGGTTAGTTATGACCTTTGCTGAAAACTTGAATGCTGGCTTGATATATTTACAACAACAAGAGCAAACAGAGTTTATAAAAGTTTTTCTTTCTCTTTCAGTTTGTCAACTGAATTGCTTGAGGACAAGCAAGGGTTTAAGCTTGGGGGAGTTGATATGTCTCCGTCGTATCTACTTTTCCAAACACTTTTGCCCTTGTTTTAAACTCTAACTTGCATGATTTGAATGGAACTAACCCGGACTGACACTGTTTTTAGCAGAATTGCCATGATGTTGTTTTATGTGCAGAAAACAAAAGTTCTCAGAATGACCTGAAACTCCACGGAACATCTTATAAAAAATAATAAAAAATCCTCGCCAAAGATGAAGACCAGGGGGCCCACACCCTGTCCACGAGGGTGCCCCCCCCCCTAGGGCGCGCCCCCCTACCTCGTGGGCCATCTGGAGACCTTCCGACGCCAACTCCAACTCTATATATTTGCTTTCGGGGAGGAAAAAATAGAGAAGAAGAAATCATCGCGTTTTACGATAAGGAGCTGCCGCCAAGCCCTAAAACCTCTCGGGAGGGCTGATCTGGAGTCCGTTCGGGGCTCCAGAAAGGGGGATTCGTCGCCGTCGTCATCATCAACCATCCTCCATCACCAATTTCATGATGCTCACCGTCGTGCGTGAGTAATTCCATCATAGGCTTGCTGGATGGTGATGGGTTGGATGAGATTTATCATGTAATCGAGTTAGTTTTGTTAAGGTTTGATCCCTAGTATCCATTATGTTCTGAGATTGATGTTGCTATGACTATGCTATGCTTAATGCTTGTCACTAGGGCCCGAGTGCCATGATTTCAGATCTGAGCCTATTATGTTTTCATAAATATGTGTGTGTTCTTGATCCTATCTTGCAAGTCTATAGTCACCTACTATGTGTTATGATCCGGCAACCCCGAAGTGACAATAATCGGGACCACTCCCGGTGATGACCATAGTTTGAGGAGTTCATGTATTCACTATGTGCTAATGCTTTGTTCCGGTTCTCTATTAAAAGGAGGCCTTAATATCCCTTAGTTTCCAATAGGACCCCGCTGCCACGGGAGGGTAGGACAAAAGATGTATTGGAGCACGTATGACTACATTACATTGATGAATTGGAGCTAGTTCTGTGTCACCCTAGGTTATGACTGTTACATGATGAACCACATCCGACATAATTATCCATCACCGATCCGATGCCTACGAGCTTTCCATCTACTGGTTTACGCTTATTTACTTTCCCGTTGCTACTGTTACAATCACTACAAAATACCAAAAATATTGCTTTTACTTTCATTACTCTTTTGTCACCGTTACCACTACTATCATATTACTGTGCTACTAAATACCTTGCTGCGATACTAAGTTATTCAGGTGTGGCTGAATTGACAACTCAGTTGCTAATACTTGAGAATATTCTTTGGCTCCCCTTGTGTCGAATCAATAAATTTGGGTTGAATACTCTACCCTCGAAAGCTGTTGCGATCCCCTATACTTGTGGGTTATCAACGGTCAAGAGCCGTCATGGAAGGTGCGGTGGCAAATTATGATGCGATATACATGACGGATTTGCAATCCGTCGTGGATGTGCACACATGACAGTTTCTGGGTAATCCATGATGGACTAGTACCATCATGTATTATCATGTTTCTTGTAGTGATTAGTCACATTGCTTGCAAGGCTTATTATGATGTGCATTACCGAGAGGGCCCAGAGATACCTCTCCAATACTCGGAGTGACAAATCCTAATCTCGATCTATGCCAACCCAACAAAACAGCTTCGGAGATACCTGTAGAATATATTTATAATCACACAGTTACGTTATGACGTTTGATAGTACACAAGGCATTCCTCCGGTATCCGGGAGTTGCATAATCTCATAATCAAAGCAATATGTATAAGTCATGAAGAAAGCAATAGCAATAAAACTTAATGATCATTATGCTAAGCTAACAGACGGGTCTTGTCCATCACATCATTCTCCTAATGATGTTCTCGTTCATCAAATGACAACACATGTCTATGCTTAGGAAACTTAACCATCTTTGATTAACAAGCTAGTCTAGTACAGGCTTACTAGGGACACTGTGTTTTGTCCATGTATCCACACATGTATCAAGTTTCCGGTTAATACAACCCTAGCATGAATAATAGACATTTACCATGATATAAGGAAATATAAATAACAACTTTATTATTGCCTCTAGGGCATATTTTCTTCACTGATTTTTTGTCTTCACTAGAGAGAAAGTCTTCACTTTTTCTTCGTGTGCATGTGTCCCTTGCTTATTGCGTCATAACCATGGATAATCTTCATCACTTAACAGGATGCTTGAGTCAGTCTTCACTATGAAGGGAGGAATTTCATGAAACTTTTCATAATCTTCAGACAGGTCTTTCTTGTCCTCCACTCCCACGATATTTCTTTTCCCTGAAAGAACTATGTGGTTCTTTGGCTCATCGTATTATGTATTTGCTTCCTTATCTTTTCTTTTTTCTCGGTTTGGTAGACATGTTCTTCACATAGAAAACCTGCGACACATCATTGGCTAGGACGAATGGTTCGTCTGTGTACCTAAGATTGTTGAGATCCACTGTTGTCATTCCGTACTGTGGGTCTACATGTACCCCGCCTCCTGTCAGATTGACCAATGCACCGAAACAAGGGGGGCTTAAATTACGTCCATAGTCAATTTCCCATATCTCCCCTATGTACCCATAATATGTGTCCTTTGCCCTATTGGTGTTTGCTGAATCAAAGCGGACACCATTGTTTTGGTTGGTGCTCTTTTTATCTTGGGCAACTGTTTAAAATGTATTCCCATTTATCTCGTATCCTTGGAAAGTCAATACAGTCGAAGATGGTGTCGTGGCCAACAAGTACAGCTCATCTCCAATAGTGTTGTTACCCATGAGATGTGTCTGCAACCAACCGCCGAAAGTTCTCATGTGTTCACGTGTAATCCAGTCATTAGACTACTCCGGGTGTTTGGAGCGTAAAATATTCTTGTGTTCATTGACATACGAGGCCACCAAGGCAGAATATTGTGGAACTGTGTAGTGTTCTTACGCCCAAGAATGCCCGTCCCTACATATTATTGAATCCGCTCCTAGCGTGCCTTTTCCACTTAGTCTACCCTCATGCCGCGATTGAGGAACACCAATCGGCTTAAGGTCAGGAATAAAGTCAACACAAAACGCAGTTACCTCCTATGTTTCATGGCCCTTGGAGATTCTACCTTCTAGCCTAGCATAGTTACGAACATATTTCTTTAAGACTCCCATGAACCTCTCAAAGGGGAACATGTTGTGTAGAAATACAGGACCCAGAATGGCAATCTCGTCAACTAGGTAAACTAGGACGTGCATCATAAGATTGAAGAAGGATGGTGGGCACACCAACTTGAAACTAACAAGACACTAGACCAAATCATTTTGTAACCTTCGTAGGATTTCTGGATCGATTACCTCCTGAGAAATTGCATTGAGGAATGCACATAACTTCACAATGGCTAATCAAATATTTTCTGGTATAAGCCTCCTCAATGCAACCGGAAACAGTTGTGTCATAATCACATGGCACTGATGAGACTTTAGGTTCTGGAATTTTATCTCTAGCATATTTATTATTCCCTTTTATATTGGACAAGAAGCCAGACGGGATCTTGATACTGAGCAAGCATTCAAAAAAATCTCCTTCTCTGCTTTGGTAAGAGCTTAGCTGGCAGGACCTTAATACCGCTTTGGATTTGCATGCCGTCTTTTCATTCATACACTGCTGGTCCTCCCGTGCCTTCGGTGTATCTTTTGTCTTCCCATACACGCCCAAGAAGCCTAGGAGGTTCACGCAAAGATTCTTCGTCACGTGCATCACGTCGATTGCAGAGCGGACCTCTCGGTTTTTCCAATAGGATAGGTCCCAAAATATAGATTTCTTCTTCCACATGGGTGCATGTCCATCAGCGTCATTCGGAACAGATTGTCTGCCAGGACCCTTTCCAAAGATTGCTCTTAAATCCTTTACCATATCAAATATATCATCACTAGTACAGAGGACATGCTTCTTCTGGTTATCTGCCTCACCTTTGAAATGGAGCTTGGAGAGGAGAAAGCTTAAGTGCGGCTCGAGCATTTCACCGAACACCTCATGTGCATAGAAGGTGAGAATAGAGTAACACACACCTCCACCACGCTGCCTGGCCAAATAAACAGAGGAGAGGGCGGGCAGGTGCGGGGTATATATAGGCATTTTTTAGTCTCGGTTGGTGTCTAGAACTGGGACTAATGACTGACCTTTAGTCCCAGTTCCAAACACCAACCGGGACTAAAGGGGTTGCACGAGGAGCGAGGCCCTTTAGTCCCAGTTGGTGGCTGGAACCGGGACTGGTGCCTGCCGAGGCCCGGCCGTCGTCCTTGCCGCTCGAACCGGGACTGATACATGCATTAGTCCCGGTTCATAAGTCGACCGGGACTGTTGCTCTGATCTGGCAAAAACCAATGCCCAGTTTTCTACTAGTGCATGCAGGCAACGACAACGACCACACCAACCCGCTATTGCCATGCTTTCGGAGCCATCCTCGCCTGGTCACACAGCTGCCCTAGCGATAGGTGGCCCATGCGTTTGGAACTGGGACATGTATCCTGCGCCCGTATCTCCCTTGGGATGGGGGCGTGTGCCAGCCTAGTCGGTCCCTTCTGTGGACGAATCTACCCTGGGATCGGGGTCGACAACACCAGCACCTGGATCTTCTCCTCCACAGGCTGGAGCATCTACACCAAGCCCTCCTGTGGACCCTCCTCTACCACCGCGAACACAACTACAAAAGGGAGTAATGTCCAGAATTAATTATATTTTTTGTCAAATATGGTTTATCTTGTATGGCAGGTGAACATACTAAACTATCAGATGCTCTTGCTAATAATAGGTGGAAGACATCTATGAATGATGAGTACATGGCCTTGCAATGAAATAAAATGTGGTATCTGGTTCCTCCTCGACAAGGTTACAACTTGATTGACTGCAAGTGGGTGTACCACATTAAAAAGAAGTCAGATGGCACCACAGATCGCTACAAGGCAAGGCTTGTGGCACAAGGCTTTAAGCAAAGGTATGGCTTGGATTATGAGGACACTTTCAGTCGTGTCATTAAAACTGCAACTATTCTCCTTGTGCCATCTATTGCTATGTACAGGGGATGGAGCCTTAGACAGCTAGATGTTCATAATGCGTCTCTTCATGGTGTTCTAGAAGAAGATGTGTACATCAAGCAACCTCGTGTGTTTGAAGATAAAAATAAACCTTTTTCATGTCTGCATGCTTCATAAATCTTTATATGGGTTGAAACAAGGCCCCAGAGCATGGTATTCAAGGCTGAGTTTGAATCTTCAAGCATTGTCACTGCTTCATCCATATAAAGATTTATAAAGCATGCTCTGGGGCCTTGTTTATCTATACCAAACTGCAAATATCCATTTTTATTCTCATATATGCTAATGATATCATTGTCACTGCTTCATCTAATGAGGCAATAAGAAAGTTGCTTAAGGATTTAGGTTCTGAATTTGCTCTAAGGGATTTGGGAGATTTGCATTTACTTTTGGGCATTGAGGTTAAGAATAATAATGGCCTTCATCTATCTCAAGCCAAATATGCAACTGAGTTGTTGAACATGATTGGCATGCAAAACTAAAAACCTTCACCAACACCATTGTCTAGTTCGGATTCTTTGTCACTGACAGAGGGAGAACTCCTGGATCAGGAGGATATCACTAGTTATAGAAGCATGGTTGGTGGTCTTCAGTACTTGACCCTTACTAGACTTGGCATTTCATTTGCAGTTAATAAAGCGTGTATGTTTCTTCATGCACCCATCACATCTCATTGGACAGCAGCCAAACGAATTTCGAGGTATGTGAAGAGCATGTTGACTCTTGGTCTCACACTCAGTAAATAATCATCTACTATTATCAGTACATTTTCTGATGCTGACTGGCCGGCTATGTGGATGATAGAAGGTCCACTGGTGGGTTTGCTATATTCTATGGATCAAATTTAATCTCTTGGTGTGCAAAGAAACATGCAACAATTTTCAGGTCAGGTACAGAAGCAGAATCCAAAGAATTAGCAAATGCTACAACAGAAGTTATTTGGGGCCAATCTATATTGAGAGAACTTAGAATTGTGCAAACACAACCTCCTTGTCTCTGGTGTGATAACCTTGGTGCTCCTTATTTGTCTGCCAACCCAGTTTTCCATGCCAGGACCTTAGCATATTGAGATAGATTTTCACTTTGCCAGAGAAAGAGTTGCAAATAAATAGTTAGAGGTCAGATTTATTCCTTCAAAGGATCAGTTTGAAGATGGATTCACAAAAGCATTGCCTACTAGAAGCTTTAAAGAATTCAGACGTAATCTCAACTTAGTGTAGTTGTGATAAGGGTGAGTGTTGTCAATATTATGTAACTCACGTATGTATGTCACGAGTCATTGTTTGGCCGTGGTCACACATGTAGACTAGGGGTAGTTGGGGATTTTCCAGTTTATCTTCTTATCTCTCTATTCCTCCCGTGTATATCTGTAACCCACGAGACTTGGCTCTCGCACATATCAATAAATACATCACGGGCTCCTCTGTATAGGAGTTGAGACTCTTCATGATACTTTGAAAATCACATCACTACATAAGAATGGTACTTCTGGTTCTACAATACTTGGTACAATACTTTGAAAATCTACCATCTCCTTGTTCTACAATACTTGGTACTTCAACCCTTTCTTATCGTCACTGGCATCTATGGAGATCGTTGAGCCTTTACATGCTTCTCTATTAACTAACATATTTGAAAGAATTATCATCACATGCTTTCGTACCCACATCTTTATATTCCTCGCACCGTGCACCTATGAGCATACAAGAAGGATGCATGGGTTACCAAGTCATACAAACAAGTCCTGAAATAAACATTTTCCGTTAAAAACTAGATATTACATCTTTCTTGTGGTGTGATTGTAGTAAGTGAGACATGAGATGAATAACCTGTGTGACATGGCCTGGACCAACCAGTATCTCCCCCGGTGCATTTATTTCTCTTTGTTTGCTTACACGCAACTTTACCGCAGTGCACGCCTCGTCCATGAGATCAATTGCTTTATCAGGAAATATGCGACCTGGAACAAAAAAGTTCACAATTTTCTTCAAGATGCACCAATTTAAAAGAGTAGACCAAATAATTTCTCGACGATTTCACAATCATACCGGTAATATAACGGGCAGCAAGCTCTACAGCGGCAACAAGAGCCTCGTCGTCGATTTCCACGCCATGGTGCTCTTGGTACTTCTGCTTCAGCCCCCGCAGGATGGCAATGGTCGTTTGCATGCTCGGCTCCCCGATTTCAACCTTTTGGAACCGCCGCTCGAACGCCACATCCTGCTCAATGTACCTGTAATACTCCTGAGAGGTGGTAGCACCAATGCAGCGGAAGCGACCACGGGCCAACGCCGGCTTGAGGATGTTGGCGGTGTCTGCGGTGCCGCTTCGATCGCCTGCGCCAATGAGCATGTGCATCTCGTCGATGAAGAGGATCAATTTACCGCCTTCGTCCTCGGCCTGCTTGATGGCCTCCTTCAAGCGGTGCTTGAACATGCCGCGCAGGGTGGTCCTGGCGATCATCGCCCCGACACCGAGCACCCCGACGCGCGCTCCAACGAGAAGGTCGGGGACGGTCCCGGCAGCAATGCGTTGGGCTAGGCCCTCGACGATGGCCGTCTTGCCGACTCACGCGGCTCCGACGAGCGCGGCGCAGTTCTTGGTCCGGCGGCAGAGGATGCACACAGGGTTTAGCGATTGATTACTTCACCCACGGAGAAACCGAGAAACTAAATGATCTTTTTTCACGTGCACACAGGGATTTGTTTGCACATATAATTCTCACTAACTTTAAATGCATACTATTTTTTTCCGTGGCAACGCACGGGCATATGTGCTAGTTAGTTCTTATAGGAGGTAGCACCATCTGGTCAAAGTTTCGCTGCTCCAAGGGGAGATTATTCGACCTAACTTTTTCATAACAAACCGAGAAAAAAAACTGCAACCCAAACAAGATTTTTTTGTTTCTCTGACACGACAACAAATGACCATATCATATTATGGAATCAATTTGTTTCATATTATTCTTGATGTTTTGCCTGATGTGTGAACTATTCCACAAGGGTTGTGAGACTTTTTCTATTTACCATGCACATACTGAGGTCGTAGTTCGTCGTATCGTTTCCTTGCCTAAGAATCACATATCAACAGCATGGCTTGGCTTTTCTCAAAATACACGGCATTGCTTGGCTTTTCTCAAAAATACACAGCATTGCCTGACGCTTTAGTAACAAGTGACACTTGTCTTACTAAAAGTTGCTACAATACCTTAATTAGGGAACAAATTGAAAAATAGAGAGCTAAAGTACTCGTCAAACTATCATGAATTATTTGTACGTGTGCTTCCTTGCAAAAAAGAACCTTTTTGTTCGACACCTTAGGCGTTTTCAAATGCCTTGCAGTATCTATGGTGCCAAGGGCGGAGCTAACATGTATATCGTCTTTAAACTAACGAAATACTCTTGCCTTGATCCTCACGTTCTAATCCATGATTTGTTCACATCGTGATCAATAGTAGACTGACAAAAGATAAATAGAGATGTGGACTGAAACAAAGTGTTCAACGCTTCTCAGCCTAGGTAACTAATGGGCTTCCTCTTCTTCCCTCCCCGGTCATACACGTATGGCGGATGATGCTCCTGTATGGTGCACCGTGGCGTTCATCTTCCACCCAGATGCCGCCGCTTGGCCCAAAGGGTGTATTGTTGCGCCGGGTCAGCAAGCATGCGCGGACGTCGGTCTGCAAACTTTAGTTACTTGATCCTGGGAGCAGTGGCTTGTGAAGGACAAACGCTTCCACTTCGCCATGGGCAGCAGATACTTGCCCGATTATGCACCCAAAAAGGATTGAGTTGTTGAGTCAGCTCAAACTGAGGCTTAACTGATTGGTTTAATTTCTATTTTTATTTACAGAAAAAACCGTTATCATGCATTTGATCATTTCCTATCTACTGAGATATAAATCTAAAGCAAACATAATAAACTATAAACCTGGGTAGATCAGTAACAACCCACATATTTAGTCCAACATGTCAGCTGCCGAAATATATTCATGTTCATCTTCTTTTCTCGTCTTGTTATAGGAGTGACTTCTATAACATATCTTCTTTTTTCAATAAAAAACAACATTATCCCCAGGTGGTTCAACCTCCTTTTCAAAAAAAAAAACAATATATCTCCCCTCACCGATCTCCCATCTCCTGCTCATTCAGGACTTGATACTTCAACCCCCTCCTATCATCCCTAGCATCAATGGAGATCGTTGAGCCCTTACACACTTCCCCATTGACCAACATATTTGAAAGAATTGCTGTCACATGCTTCCGCATCCACCTCTTTAAAGGCCTTGCGCCGTACCCCTACAAGCATTCAGGAACGATGGGTTAGGGAGACATATAATTTCTTTATTAGTCAATTCAACTTGCCCACTAGCCTGAGAATGATAATGTGATGCTACTCTATGGTTTACATCATATTTACTCAAAAGAGCCTCCGATAAGTTTTTTCATTTTTAAAACTGGATATTAGCTCTTTATCTTGTGGTGATTGTGATAAGAAGCTATGCTTCTCGTAAATAAAAAAGAGATAGAAGAAGGTATGCTTACTGTGTCAAGTGATTCTGATAAAATTACTTCCAAGGCGGCATCAGTCACACATAAAGAAAATCCCTTATTAGCCATCATGGCAACGATTCTCTTAATTTGGATATTTGCAATCTCCCTAAGTTCGTTGCATGAAAGCGGTTCAAATATTGCAATTTCACTCAGTCTGTTGATAAGACTAGGCTTGAAGCATTTCTCAACCTGCATGTACAAGTATTATATATGATTATCATTCACTGATGGCATTTTTTTGTGAAAAATCATCGATGAGATTACAAGGGAGATAATTTGGGATATACGGACCTCTTTCATGAGAAGATCACGTGCATTTTCCATTGTGCTTTCTCCGGTCAGTCCATTTGACAGGTGCTCTGATCCTAGATTTGAAGTCATAATGATGATTGTATTCTTGAAATCTACATTCCGTCCTTTTCCATCAATCAACATACCATCATCGAGGAGTTGAGTAAAAACATTGATAATCGAGGAATTTGCCTTATCCACCTCATCAAAAAGGATAACACTATATGGTTGGCGTCTGACTTTCTCTGAGAGTTGTCCCTCTCCTTCATAGCTTTAGTAAGTGAAACCAAGACGTGAGGCATGATGATGAAGTGCCAAAAAGAAACACATACGCAAAAAGTGTACGAGTTATACCTTCGAGATCCTCCAATGAGATGCGACAACGATCCACTATCAGCATACTCGGACATGTCAAAGCGAACTAACATCTTCTTGTTGTTAAATAGCTTCTCGGCAAGTGCTTTGGCAAGCTCTGTCTTTCCAACGCCGGTCGAGCCCAAAAAGAGGAAAGAACATATCGGTTGATCAAATTTATCAAGACCTACCCCAGAACTTAACACTGCTTGCGCAACCAAATTAACTGCTTCATTCTGGCCAACAACCCGCTCATGCAATCTATCTATTAAATGGGCCAGCTTTTCCTCACCTTGATCAAGTGTGGTGACAGGAATTCTAGTCCATCGGCTCACAACCTTCAAACAGTATTAGAAAATGGTAATTAAGAGCATATAATAATGAAATAATAGAAAGTATTCAGAATATGTGATTAGGAATGACCTGCGTGACGTGAGCTGGACCAACGACTAGCTCGCCCGGTGCATTTATTTCTCTTTGTTTGCTGGCGTGCAACTTTACGGTAGTGCATGCCTGGTCCATGAGATCAATTGCTTTATCAGGAAATTTACGACCTGGAACAAAACAAAATCCACAATTTTCTTCAAGATGCACGTATTTACAAGAGTAATACTAATTCATATCAATTCTCGACGATATGACAAACTTACCAGTAATATAACGGGCAGCGAGCTCTACAGCAGCAACAAGTGCCTCCTCGTCAATTTTCAAGCCATGGTGCTCTTGGTACTTGTGCTTCAGCCCCCGCAGGATGGCAACTGTCGTTCGCATGCTCAGCTCCCCGACCTCAACCTTTTGGAACCGCCGCTCGAGCGCCGCATCCCGCTCAACGTACCTGTAATACTCTTGATAGGTGGTAGCACCAATGCAGCGGAGGCGACCACGGGCCAACGCAGGCTTGATGATGTTGGCGGCGTCCGTGGTGCCGCTTTGATCACCTGCGCCAATGAGCATATGCATCTCGTCTATGAAGAGGATCAATTTGCCCCCTTCATCCTCGGCCTGCTTGATGGCCTCCTTCAAGCGCTGCTCGAACATGCCGCGCAAGTTGGTCCTAGCGATCATCGCCCCGACATCGAGCACCCCGATGCGGGCTCCAACGAGAAGGTCAGGTACCGTCCCGGCAGCGATCCGTTTGGCAAGGCCCTCGACGATGGCGGTCTTGCCGACTCCCGCGGCTCCGACCAGCGCGGCACAGTTCTTGGTCCGGCCGCAGAGGATGCAGATGACGCGGTCGATCTCGTTGTCGCGGCCGATGACCGGATCAACACTGCCGGCGTCCAAGGTCCTCAGTCTGTAGGGTCGCCGAGGCAGCAGATCAGCCGTGGGGTCGACGCTGCAGTACCTCCACGCCGACCAGCACAAAGCAGCGAAAGAAACGATCAAGGCCACGTCGTCCGGCTGCACCTGCACCATGTTTGGCGTGCCGAAGAAGTAGAAGAAGAAGCAGCGCAGCGGAAGAATAATTCTTCTTTTCGATTAGGTCAATGCGCTGCCGATCGATGTATGTCACCGTGCGCACAAACCGAGTAGGCGTACGTGTTGATGCAGAGCTCGACGGCCTATTTCTGGGGATACTTCCGTAGCGATTCAATCGATATATATGCCGCTGGATCGATTCCACACGGAGCGATTTATTGCAACCGGAACGTGTCGCTCCTGTGCTCTTATTTCCTTCTGATTTCGTATTTCGTAGTTGATCACATATACAGAGTATAGGACCGAACTATATAGCTAACCTATATAGCAATCTAAAGCGCCGTCCAGGCGGCTTGGAACCCTAGCCGCCGCCAGGAGGCCAATCTTCCAGCACCGTCCTCCGGCGGCTCCCCTCCGCCGACGACGTCGGTCATCGGTGTTGAAGGCAATGCAACTCTCGATATATTGATCGGGTGCACGGTGCACGTATATATGGGTACAAGGGCAGCCCTCAGCCTCATCTATACAAGGAAACTAGAGGCGGGGCCGGTAGGAGATTATCCTAACAAATACATGCACATATATGTT
>NC_041392.1:23510390-23513991 GCF_002162155.2 Triticum dicoccoides | reverse complement strand
GTCACCAGTGACGCATAGACTAGACCGGAACTCCCCAAATGTAGGCGTCGGTAACCCCTTCATCATGACATCGGCAAACTGCTGAGCGGTGGGAACATGAAGAACGCGGGCGCGCCCAAGAGCCACCTGCTCTTGCATGAAGTGAATATCGAGCTCAATGTGCTTCGTGCGACGATGATGAATGGGGTTGGCGGAGAGGTAGACCGCAGAGACATTGTCACAGTAGACAATGGTGGCCTTCCGGACATCAAGAAGCAACTCCTAGAGAAGCTGTCGGAGCCACGAGCACTCGGCGACGGCATTGGCCACAGCACGATACTCAGCCTCGGCACTGGAGCGGGATACCATGGGTTGTCGTTTAGACGACCACGATATGAGCGAGGGCTACAGGTAGACGCAAATAACCTGAAGTCGAGCGGCGCGTGTCCGGGCAGGCAGCCCAATCGGCGTCACTGTAGGCGACCAGGTCATTCGAGGGCGAGGCCATCAACGTAAGACCCAGAGCCGTGGTGCCGCGGATGTACCGAAGAATCCGCTTCACTAGGTTCCAGTGAGTGTCGCGAGGGGCGTGCATGTGGAGACACACCTGCTGGACGACTGCAGGTCAGGCCAAGTGAGTGTCAAGTATTGGAGAGCGCCGACGATGGAGCGGTAGAACGCTGCATCTGGCGCGGGTGAGCCGTCGAGCGCAGAGACCTTGGCCTTCGTGTCGATAGGCGTGGGGACAGGCTTGCAGTTAAGCATGCCTGTCTGCTCTAGAAGGTCCTGTGCATACTGCTGCTAGTGAGGAAAGAACCCATCGGCGCGTCGTACCACCTCAATGCCGAGGAAGTAGTGCAACGAGCCAAGGTCCTTAATGGCGAACTCAGCGCTGAGGCGAGCAGTATGATGGCGAAGGAGCTCGGGCGAGGAAGCCGTCAGGATGATGTCGTCGACATATAGGAGCAGGTAAGCGGTCGCCGGAGCCTGGTGGTAGACAAACAGCGAGGCGTCGGAGCGAGTAGCCCGGAACCCGAGCTGCTGCAGAAAACCGGCGATCCGCCGGTACCAGGCGCGAGGGGCTTGCTTCAACCCGTACAAAGAGCGGGAGAGTAGGCACACATGGTCAGGCTGAGCCGCGTCGACGAAGTCGGTCGACTGCTGACAGAAAACCTGCTCCGAGAGATGGCCATGCAAGAACGCATTCGACACATCCATCTGATGCACCGGCCAGGCGCGAGAGACCACGAGCTGAAGGACCACGCGAATCGTGCCTGGTTTGACAACCGGGGCGAATGTGTCGGTGAAGTCGACTCCAGCGCGCTGTCGAAACCCGCGGACCACCCACCGAGCCTTATAGCGCTCGAAAGACCCGTCAGGGTGAGTCTTATGCCGGAAGACCCACTTGCCAGAGATGACATTGGCATGGGGTGGCCTCGGGACAAGCTGCCAGGTGCGGTTGCGCACCAGCGCGTCAAACTCCTCCTGCATCGCCGCGAGCCAATGCAGATCGCGATGTGCAGCTCGAGCGGACGACGGGAGAGGTGACGGCGCAGACGTCGAGGCAGCGAGGAGGTACTCATCCGCAGAATAACGCGTGTTGGGCCGGTGAATAACGGCGCGAGCACGAGTGACCATGCGGGTGTCCGGGGCGGTCGGCGGGGTCGGCGGCGCAGCCGATGAGGCGGACGAGGCTGGCGACGAGGCAGGCGAAGAAGCCGTCGAGGAGCCAGGGTCAGGCGCGGGGGATGCGCTCGCTGACCGGGCTACGGACTCAACGGGAGTTGGGGGCAGCGTGGCCGCCGGCGAGGAGGCAGCCGGGCCGGCGGAAGCCATCGAGGAGCCCAGGTCAGGCACATGGGATGCGCTCGCTGACCGGGCTACGGACTCAACGGGAGTCGGAGGTGCCGTGGCTGCCGGCAGGGGGGCGGGTCCGACACCGCGGACCCAGAGCGAGGCCCAGGCGCGGCGGGGAGCCGAAGCCAGGGGAGGCCCACGCGCTGCAGGGGGCCTGAAGCCGGGAGGGGCCCCAAGCGCAAGTGAGCGGCCTCCCCTAAGGGCACCGATAGGCACGGGTGACGATGGCGAGTCGGCCGGTGGCGGTACCTGGTGAAAGGGAAAAGACCTCTCATCAAAGTAAACGTGTCGTGAAGTGAAAACTCGGTGGGAAACCGGATCATAGCAACGATAACCTTTGGTGTTTGGTGGGTATCCGAGAAAGATGCATGCCACGGAGCGAGGTGCGAGTTTATGAGGAGTAGTGGAGGCGATGCTAGGATAATAGAGACACCCAAAAACACAAAGATCATCATAGGAAGGTGGGCTACCAAAGAGGAGATGATGTGGTGCAAAGTTCCCACGAGCACGACTCGAACGAATGTTGATGAGGAGAGAGGCGGTGGAGAGAGCGTCCGGCCAAAACCGGGGCGGGACATTAGCATGGAAGAGAAGAGTGCGCACACAATCATTTAGGGTGCGAAGGATCCGTTCGGCGCAACCATTTTGTTGTGAGGTATATGGGCAGATGAGACAAAAAATCGTGTCGTGTGTGGCAAGGAGAGTGTGAACCCCAACATTGTCGAACTCCTTCCCGTTGTCAGTCTACAAGGCATGAATGGGACGCCCAAACTGCGTAGCGACATAGGAGTAAAATGTAGTGAGAACGGAGAGTGCATCGGATTTTCTCCGCAACAGGAAGGTCCACA
Source organism: Triticum dicoccoides (assembly GCF_002162155.2). Taxonomy (NCBI): domain Eukaryota; kingdom Viridiplantae; phylum Streptophyta; class Magnoliopsida; order Poales; family Poaceae; genus Triticum; species Triticum dicoccoides. The sequence continues at coordinate 23,511,307 of NC_041392.1, read as the reverse complement.
CTTAGTGCGAAAAATCATCAAGTATGACAATATAGTATAAAAATATGTATTACTGGCAACAGGAGATGTCCAAAAATCACTATGAATCAACTCAAATGGATACGACGCCACTAATGAGGACGCGCTAAACGGAAGATGGACGTGCTTGCCGAGACGACAAGCATGACAAGTGTGATCATCGGTTTTATTACACGTGAATGAAAAAGTCCTAAGAATGTGACGAAGGGTGGCTGGGTTCGGATGTCCCAGCCGAGCATGCCAAAGGTCCACCGTGGCGGAGAGAGCGACCAAAGCGGATGTGGAAGCGGCGGTGGAGTTCACCGGGTAGAGGCCGCCCGGGTTGTCACATCGATGGAGCACGGGTACGGGCGTCCTTGACAGAAAAACCATCTTCGTCAAATTCAACAGTTATACGATTTTCACGTGTAAGAGAGCGAACGGAAACAAGATTAGTGACTAACTCAGGTGAAACTAAGACATTAGACATATGAATAGACGTAGAGTTAGATGGAAAGGAACCATGACCCACATGAGTAATGGGAAGGGAAGACCCGTCCCCAACAGTGATACGACATGCGGTAGAAACTGGAAATATGGAATTGAGGTTACCAGGGTTGGAAGTCATGTGGGTGGTAGCCCCGGAGTCCATATACCAGTCGCCGCCTCCGGTGTACATGTTGGGTGTAGGGGCGGAGTGAAGCGCCGCAAGGAGAGCCAGATCCCAAGGGGCCGACAGGAGTGCGGCGGCCGCGGCCGGAGGGGCGGCGTAGCCAGGCATGGCCGCGGCAGCGTACGGAGGTGCCGCGACGGGGTAGCCATCCGGGGCGGCGAGCAGCGCCTGATGCGCACCGGGGCGGGGGCCGAAGATCCCAGCCGGGACGGGGGCCCGCGGCACGGGCATCGTGTACGCATGGACC
>NC_041392.1:23451825-23510209 GCF_002162155.2 Triticum dicoccoides | reverse complement strand
CTTGCCGCGGCGCCCCCCGTGGCGGCGATTAGGGGCAGGGGCGGCGGCTGGTAGACGGGCGGCGGTGGCGCCTGGAAGTACGACGTCGGCGGCGGTGGCGGAGGCCGCGGCGGCTGCAGCACCGTGGGAGGAGCGGCGCAGAAGGTGCCCGCCGCGAGAGCCGTGTGCGTGGCCCGGGACTTCACCATCTTCATCCTCCTCTCCTCCAACCGAAGATAAGCCACGACCCGAGGAAAGGTCGGGTCCGGGAGGAACGTGAGGTTGGAGGCCGCGTTGCTGAACTCCTCGTTGAGACCGGCGGTTAGCATGCTGAGGAGGAGGTCGTCGGAGACCCGCTCCCCGAGGTCGCGAAGTTCATCAGCAATAATCGTCAATGGACGAGTCAAGCTGATGGCAGCCAAAAAAATTCTGCTGAAGAAACACGCGGCGCTGGAGGGCATTGTCGAGGAAGAGCACGTTCAGCTTCGCCCACACCGTCTGCGCGTCATCGGTGTTGCAAACGATGGTGTGGAAGATGTCCTTGGAGATGGTTTGGTACAGCCAGCGAGTGATGGTGGCGTCGATGGTCAGCCAGTCGACATCCGCGAACATGAGGTTGGAGTCGACAGAGCCATCGACGTGATCGATGAGGTGGTACTCGCGGAAGACGAGAGAGAAGTACGTCTTACAGGCGTAGTAGGTGGAGTTGGCGTAGTCAAGGACGACGGGCACGCGGGCGAAGATGTCGAGATCGCGGACGACTTCCACCGGGGGAGGGGCCGGACCTTCGAAGGGGTTGGAGGGAAGGGAGGCGACGGCATGGGGAGAGGCCATGGATGCGGCGTGGCAACTGAGGAAGGGTGGTTGCGGCGCGGCTTGGTAGGAGGTGGCGATTGGAGTGGGAGGGCGATTGGGAGATGGGGAGATCGGGTGGGTGGCGGTGGCTCGGGAGGGAGAGGGGTGGTGGCGGCGGCTCGGGAGGGAGAAGGATGCGGCTCGGGAGAGGGAGAGGGATGGGGATGGGGAGGCGCACGCGGCGGCGGGGTGAAGATGCGGCGGCGGCGCGGGTAGATGGCGGCGGCGGCGTGGGTAGATGGCGACGGCGGCAGCGATGTGTTGCGGCGGCGGCGGCTAGGAGCGGAAGCTAGGGTTGGATCGGAAGGGAAACTGATACCATGTTGAAGGCAAAGCAACTCTCGATATATTGATCGGGTGCAAGGTGCACGTATATATGGGTACAAGGGCAGTCCTCAGCCTCATCTATACAAGGAAACTAGAGGCGGGGCCGGTAGGAGATTATCCTAACAGATACATGCACATATATGTTCAACAGTCGGTGGTGAGGGGGGTCGCCGGATCCACGCGCGTGGATCGTTTTTACTCTTTTGTAGTCTAGTTTTTTAGGTTGTTCATCGTCTTGGCTTCAGCGGCAACGATCACGGCGCTGAATAAAGATTCTTCGGATCCTTCCCTGACGAGGCCATCAATCCTATGGTTGGGGATGAATTTGGAAACTAGTATGTTCAAGCAAGGATGGCGTAGAGATGGCGGCATTCTCGTGGTGGAGTATGTCCACGGGCTCCGCCGTTGCGACGGCGTTTTCTCTAGTGTCGGCGCGGAGCTTGGGAGGTAGTTCAGGAGCGGATGCAGATTGTGGTGTGCATCGACGACAGCTGGAAGACGGAACGTATGCTGGGTTCGTGGTTCGTGGATGGAGGGTATGGTTTCCTCCTTCGGTGTCTTAGTCGTGGTGGGGTGCCAGATCTGGAGTTTGACGATGTGTCCGGGGTGTTGCCCCGGTCTGATTCGTTCAACGGCAAGGGCTTCACTTTTAGTGAGCCACCTTGGAGGTCCGCAAAGCTGCATATCAGCGATGGAGTCGCGTTGAGCTCGGACGAGGAGGTGATCGGTCATCCTTTTCTTCGGTGGCTGCTATGGTGGTGCCGGAGGCAGGTGATGGGCGTTGGTATCAACCTGAGAGATGTTCTGCTATCTTTTCAATTTTGTCATGTCGGTCTTTCCATGATTTGTACTTTAATATTTATGATATGAATGAGACATGCATTACCATGCAAAAAAAAAGTTGACTCGAACTACTCCTAGTTCTTGACTCTCGCGTAAACGTATCTGGCATGCAAGCCATGACTTGATGGAAACTGGATTTTTCATCAACTCTAAACAAACTCAAATACATCTTGCCACCAAGTTTCTCCTTCTCCGTCCCTTGGCGGCTAGGGCAAACTCTCCCCTCCACGCTTCGCCGGCGAGCCCGTAGATTCGTGTCCCCTCTGCCTGCCTCTCCAGCGGACGGAGGCAAGGACGGGAATTCCGATGTCTCTACTCTAGTTAGTAGTTTACGTTAGGGTTTTCTAGTCCTCGTAAATGCGGCCCTCAGATGGATGACGAAGCTTCTTCTTCGAGTTGGTATTTCGGACTCCAAACCTTCTCGCGTTCGTCCATTTGGACATAGTCGATCGAGATCCAGCATAGATTCTTGCCGTCCTCTTGGGACGGTGAGGTTAGGGTTTTTTGCCTTGTGGCGAGATTGATGTCAGGTGTTTCGAATCTATTCAAGAGTTCAACGGCGATGACCACGGCTCCAGGGCACTGGCCCTTAGAGGCACGTGCACGAAGACTTCCCGATTGCCATCGACAAGGCCAAACCAGCTCTGGTAGGGGAACCACGACAACGTCACGTCCCGATGGCGGTAGTGATCGTTCAGTGGTCTCAGAATTTCGATGTAATTTCCATTAAGTTTGAGATGCTTTGTACTTTCAGTGAATTTTGATAATAGATCTGGATTTTCACAAAAAAAATCAACTACAGAAGTGCGGATTATTTTCAATAGTCTCACCCTAATTCAAAATTAACACAGCTCGACTTAAACTTTCATGTCCTTGTGACCACGTCTGGAAACAGGCATTGCGCCTCTTGCTCTGCTATGTTTTGCTACCGCGTGAGCTTGGTGGTCGTCCTACACTCGGTTTACACCATACTCCTATTGTACTTGCTTGAAGTTGATTCGTCCTCTACTATCGCACACTTCCCCGTTTCACGACGGTTTGCCCACCACTCTTTTTCGTATGTCGGCATAATGCTTTACCTAGATATGCCACTCGATGATCTTTCTAGAACAAGGCAGCGCACGCACCATCTGACATACATCTGCTCCCACCACGAACAACTGAGTGAAGTCAGGAAGTGCGAGAACTGGTGCTTTGTTGACCAACATGGCACTTCGACTTGTTATGACGCGTTTGGTTGCTCGCGTGATTTTTTGTCACTTTGCATACTTGTCCCAAGTGAGCCTGGTTGAGCTAATGCGGGCAAAAAACCAGCATCTGCATGTTGATTGGTTGCTAGCATCCCCTTTCCTTGCATCGTAGCAACGACTCTATGCACTGTGTTTGGTTGCTCGCACTCGCTATGCTCATACTAGTGCATGTTGTTCGGTTGCATACAGGCAGAGAGGTGTAGTTACCTTGTACCTTACGTTGTGAGCTTATCGGCTACATCTTACACACGATCACACCAACAAAACAACACTACAATCACAATGAACTGGACGATGATGATGAAGTTCTACAGCCCAAAGTGTCGATCCGCATTGCAAACTTCAACATTGCATGCCTCCTTGAGGACGGCCTTGGAGTGAGCACCATATGTCGCCCGTCTATTCTTAAACCCTCCGTGGCAGTTGTTCTTGTAACCTGACACATGTTCATTGCATGTTTTCCATAAACAGTAAACCCCTGGAACCATCCCTCGGAACACCATTGATACATCTCCGACATATATATAATTTTTTATTGTTTCATGCTATTATCATACCACTTTACATATTTTTTGGAAACAATATATATTATTTTTCTAGACTAAACTACTAATCTAGTGTTCAGTACCAGTTCATGTTTTTTGCATGTTTTTGGTTTCGCAGAAAATCCATATCTAGGAAGGTCCAAACAGGATGAAAACTTACGATCATTTTTGTGGAATGCACATGATTCTGGGCGCAAGAATCAACGTAGGATGACCCTCGTGGGCTCCAAGAGCCTAGGGGGTGCCCCCTAGGGGCGTGGGGGCCAGGCTTGTGGGCACACTGTGAAGCTTCTAGAGCTTTCCTTCGGACACAAGGAAGATAATTATGAGAAACAAATCGTGTTCAAATTTTAGCCTGATCAGAGTTACGTAACTCTGCCCACTTAATAAACGGTATTCGTCCAGAAAACCCTAGGGGAAACAGAGAAGAAAATGGAGAGAGAAATCCAATATTGGAGGGGCTCCCACCCTCCAGGAGACATGGTGGCAAGGACCAGAGGGGAACCCTTCTCCCATATAGGGGGAATGCCAAGCAAGAAGAAGAAGGAGGGGAGACCTCCCCCCCCCCTCTCTCTCGGTGGTGCCAAAGCACCGCTGGGGGAACCACCGTGATGACAATCATCTCCAAGAACACCGCCATCTTCAGCACACCTCCATCACCTTCCTCCCTCTATAATCAGCGGTCCACTCTCCTGCAACATGTTGTAATCCCCTACTTGAACATGGTGCCTTTATGCTATATATTACTATCCAATGATGTGTTGCACCTCTATTATGTTTGAGTAGTTTATTTTTGTCATGTGGGCTAATTGTGGTATGGTATGGTTGATATGCGTTGTATGTCATTTTGATGATGTCCTATATGGTGCCCGCCATGTCGCGCAAGCGTATGGGATCCCCGCTGTAGCGTGTTGCACTATGTTAATGATTTGCTTATAGTGGGTTGCTGGAGTGACTAGAAGACTAAGTTGCATATGGGATCAAAGGGGACTTTTAACTTAATTCTATGGTTGTGTTTTACCTTAATGAATATTTATTAGTTGCGGATTCTTGCTAGTGCTCCAATCATAAGAATATGTGATCTAAGTACAGAAAGTGTGTTAGCTTAAGCCTCTCCCTCATATGTATGATAAGTATCACTATCGTGTCATATTCAATTGCCTAAGGACAATTTTGCACATCCTACCACCACTTTTACAAACTCGTGTTATTTACTATATTGTTCTTTATTTAAAATAACACCTAACTTTTATTTACACATTCTTAATTATTTTGCAAACCTATCCAATTACACTTGCAAAGTAGTCTTATTCTTGTTTTAGGTAAAGCGAGTGTTAGCGTGCACAGAGTTGTATCGGTGGTCGATAGAACTTGAGAGAATATGAATTTTACATTTAGCTCCACGTTGGGTTTGACACTCTTATTATCATAAGGGCTACAACATCCCCTATACTTGTGGGTTATCAAGACATTTTCTAGCACAGTTGTCGAGGAGCAATAGCGTGGGGTGAATATTCTCATGTGTGCTTGTTTTCTTTATCTCTAAGCAGATTTTACTTTATGTTCTAAATTGTTCTCTACCTTTAGTTATTGGTATGGAATATGAAACACCAAAAAAATTAGTTGTACTTGCCACTCATGCAGATGGGGAACCTCCTAGGACCCTCGGTGTTGGTTATGTGTGAAACATTACATAATACTTTGATAATCCTGGTAAATCCCCGTTCAACATGATAATGCGATACACTTTTGGATCAGCACAAATACTTTAGGATTAACGATTGTCTCAAAAAGGGAAACACTGATGGGATCAAATAAAATGTTGCGTTGGTATGCTTGGAATATATGCCCTATGTATGATTATACTTGTTGTTCCAAGATGGAGGCACCACACCTTCCCTTCCAATGTGAATTTAATGATAATGAAACCTTGGCTTCTTATGCTAATGGAATAAATAATTACTATGATATGGAGAAAATAGACAATTTTTTTGCTTTCAACGGTGCTTATGAAATTGCTTATTTTCTTGAAAAATATGAAAAGTATGATGATGCTCTTTAAAAATCTGAAAATCTTGGCATACTTAAATATTGCTATGAAAATTATGAATACAATGCTCATATTAATGAATTTATTTAGAGAATGTCTACTGCACTGGAAGATACTAGTATTTCCCAGGATTCTATGGAAGAATAAATTGATGAAACCATGAGCTCATTAGATGAAAAATTTGAGGAGGACAGCGAAGAAGAAAAGGAGGAAGAGCAGATTAGCTACGCGTGCCCACCTTCTAATAAGAGTAACTCTTTAACTTATACATTGTTTAGTTTTCCCTCCATGATTACTAGAGGATGATTGCTATGATCCCTTGGATTCATTTGAAATATCCCTTTTTGATGAACTTGATGCTTGGTATGATTATGGCCATGATGACACTATGAATGATGCTTCTGGTGATGAACTTGCTATAGTTCTTGTGTGAAAAATTAAATTGTTTCTATTGCACCCACACTTGATATTACTATTATCTTTTCGGATTCTCCCAACTACACTATATCAGAGAAGTTTGTTCTTATTAAGGATTATTATATTGATGGGTTGTGTTTTACCGTTGAATGTGATAATTATATTGGATATAATATGCATGTGTTTGCTGCTCCTACTTGCGATTATTATGAGAGAGGAACCACATATCCACCCCTCTATGCTTCTAATACAATAAAATTGCATTAAAAAACTACTTATACTATGTATTGTCCTTTACTTTGTGTGTGTGAATTGTTCTCTTATAACATGGCATTGCATAGGAAGGGAGTTACACTTTGTTGTTACAACTTATGTGTTACTTTGCGATCATTACTAAATTATAAATCATTGTTAATTAAAATTCGCTTTGATATTCCTTGGGATCCTGGTGGATCAATTATTTGAACACTTTATGCGTAGCTTAGTGGCTTTAAAGAAAGCGCTCCATGCAAGACTTTTGAGAAATGTAGAAGAGAAAGAAAATCGTGCCTACGCACACCGAAGATAAATATGAAGATGCATAACGGATTGTGATCACGATCGTTACCATCACTGAGTTGCAGCAGAAGAGGAACGTGTCGGTGTAAGTCGTACTTGGTCCCTCGAACCAACGATGAACGATCCCGCGAACTGCACACGAATAGTCCCTCGAACCGAAGGTTGAAAGCACGACCTCTCTACTTGGTTGCAAGCGTGCAGCACTCATGATTTGGCAAAACTTTGTCGTCCAGAGCTAATCGTCACCGGAGAATTAGAAGGAGGAGATTAGAACCACACCGGGGTTCTAATTATGATGATTAGAGAATTATTAGTCTAGTTCTAATTAGTCAACTAGGACCAACTAGAACTAGAGGAACTAGAGGAGGCTCCAAAACTTGTGTGTCAAAAGAGCAGCAAACCTCAAGTATATATAGGTTAGAGGGGAGAGGGAGGGCTACCACCAAGGAGAAAGGATTCCTCCTTGCTGCGATGGCCAGGGGGAGGAGGAGTAGGACTCTTCCCCTTCCCCAATTCGGCCTCCTTCCATAGGAGAAGGGGGCGCCTCCCACTTAGGCCCTTGTGGCCCAAGTTGCCTTCCACTTCTTAGCCTTTTAAGGCCCGTTGATATTAAATTAAATATAAAAATTTCTAAATATACCATTTTATATATTTTTTAACATCAGAAAAACATTTTCCACTGTTATTTATTGGTAATACCCAGTATTACCCGATATTCATCGAAACCCTTCCCGTGACCCCCAAACGCTTCTGGATCCTCTCGGGGCTATTTTCCATATTAATGAAACAATTCCACAAATATATTCTCATCACTCGCATCCTAATAACACTCAGCAAATCTTGATTGCCTTAATCTTGTGACCCCGTAGGTTCGGTAACTCACACACATGAACGAAACCCCTTCATTCAATTACCGACAGCGGCACCGTGGACATCCATATCGGTCCCTGTGAGCACTCGAATGATATTCGAGTGAACCTTTGGTTATCATGTGATGTCCCCTTTGCTTTGCGATACTTCACAAAACCCGGGATGCATCGGTATCATCCTGAGTTATCACCATGCTCGTTACTGATTTTGTTCTGTCACGCTATTGTGCTCCGGCATCCCTGTGACGAAGTCACCTATGTCTGGACAGACAATGATGGATGTCGTCACACTGGGAGGGCCCTAAGAATATATCTCCATCGACGGAGGAGCAAATCCCACTCTCGAGCTATCCTACAACTTGTCAAACTTTCCAATGAATCTGTAAGTTGTCATTATGATCACCTTCTTACAGGTGACTTATACATCCATTTTGCATCATGATTGCCTACTATTATTTATATTATGTTTGGTCATTATTCCACCTTCTGATGCAATTCTAATGCCTTTTCTCCGTTAATTTGCAAGATTTACATGGAGAGGGAGATTATCGGCAGTTGGAATTCTGGACCTGAAAAAGCTACAGCAAAGATAGCTATTCTAAAAAACTCCAAATGACCTGAAACTTTACTATGCTTTTTTATTGAATATATAAAGAAATACCAGAGTGGGGCCCACAGCTGGCCTCCAGTGCCCATCTTCTACTATATAAGGGGTTTTGACCTAGAAAAATATAAGAGGAATACTTTTGGGATGAAGCATTGCCGTTTCAAGGCGGAACCTGGGCAAGAGAACTTTTGCTCTCTGGCAGAATGATTCCGCCAGGGATACTTCCCTATGGGAGGAGGAAATCGAAGCCATTGACATCACCAATGATCCTCTCATTGTGGGAGGACCAACCTTTATCAACATCTTCACCAGCACCATCTCATCTCAAACCCTAGTTCAACTCTTGTATTCAATTTTTGTCTCAAAACCTCAGATTGGTACTTGTGGGTATCTAGTAGTGTCGATTGCACCTTGTAGTCGATGCTAGTTGCTTTATTTGGTGGAAGATTAAATGTTCAAATCCTTAAGCATATTTGATACCCCTCTGAACTTGAACATTATGATTTGTGAGTAATTAATTTTGTTCTTGGGGACATCATAGAAGTCTTGTTATAAGTAATCATGTGAAGTTGGAGTTCGTTCGATATTTTGATGATATGTATGTTGTTGCTTCGTTTAGTGGTGTCATGTGAACGTCGACTACATGACACTTCACCATACTTGGGCCCAAGGGAAGGCATTATGGAGTAATAAGTAGATGATGGGTTGCTAGAGTGACATAAGCTTAAACCCTAGTTCATGTGTTATTCCGGAAGGGGCTCATTTGGATCCATATGTTCCATGCTATGGTTAGATTTATCTTAATTATTATTTCGTAGTTGCAGATGCTTGAGAGAGGGGGTAATCACAAGTGGGTTGCTTGTTCAAGTAAGAATAGCAACCAAGCACTGGTCCGCCCACATATCAAATTATTAAAGTAACAACCATAAATCAACTAAATATGATGAAAGTGACTAGACAACAATTCCCATGTGTCCTCAAGAACGCTTTGCTTTATATAAGAGAACTTTTAGGCTTGTCCTTTTCTATAAAAAGTATTGGGCCACCTTGCTGAACCTTTGTTACTATTGCTACTTGTTACTTGTTACGAATTATCTTGCTACAAAACTATCTATCACTTCTACTTAAAGCACTTGCAGAGAATACCTAGCTGAAAACTGCTTGTCAATTTCTTCTGCTCCTCATAGGGTTCAACACTCTTACTTATCGGAAGGACTACGATTGACCCCCTATACGTGTGGGTCATCAAGACTCTTTTCTGACGCCATTGCCAGGGAGTGCAGCACCTTTGGTAAGTGAAATTTGGTAAGGGAACATTTATATTACGTGCTAAAATTTTCTGTCACTTGTTACAATGGAAAATAATCTGTTGAAGGGTTTGGTCAGGGTATCTTCACCTCGACCGGAAGCAATAAGAGTTGCTCCTCAACCTACTGAAAATATTTATTATTAGATTCCCTCAGGTATGTTAGAGAAACTGCTAGCTAATCCTTATGCAGGAGATGGAACAATACATCCTGATATGCACTTAATCTATGTGAATGAAATTTGTGAATTGTTTAAGCTTGCAGTTTATCCGACGATGGAGTTAAGAAGAAAGTATTCTCTTTATCTTTGGAGGGAAATGCATTGACATGGTATAGGCTATTGGAAGATATTGGAACATGGGATTGGAACCGGCTAAAATTGGAATTTCATCAAAAGTTTTATCCTATGCACCTGGTTCATCGTGATCGGAATTATATATATAATTTTTTGCCTCATAAAAGGGGAAAGTATCGCTCAAGCTTGGGGAGGCTTAAATACATGATGTATACATGCCCCAATCATGAGCTCTCAAGAGAAATTATTATACAAAAATTTATGCTCGGCTTTCTCATAATGATCAATCTGTACTCGATTCTTCTTCTGTTGGTTCCTTTATGAAGAAAACTATTGAGTTAAAATGGGGTATTCTGGAAAGAATTAAACGCAACTTTAAAGATTTGGAACTTGACAAAGGTGAAGAGTCGGGTATCAAACTTGAGTTTGATTGTGCTAATTTTTTTTATGGAAACTGACGCTTTTTAGAAGTTTAGTACTAATACTAAATATGGACTTGACTCTGAGATAGTAGCTTCCTTTTGTGAATCATTTTCTACTCATGTTGATCTCCCTAAGGAGAAGTGGTTTAAATATCATCCACCTATTTGAAGAATTGTTAGAGGAACCTGTTATAGTTAAAGATGCAACAATTATTTATATTGTTGATCCAGTTGTCTAGTGTTGCTTATATTGAGAAACCACCTTTTCCTGTTAGGATTAATTAAGGAACATGCTAAAGCTACAAATATGGTTAATAAAATTAATATTAGAACACCTAAACCCTATGAAAAAATATGTGTGGAACCTAATATTGCTATGGTAAAGGATCTCTTGGTTGATAATATTGATGGGCATGTTATTTACTTCTATGATGAAGCTACTAGAATTGCTAAACCTGCTAGAAAGGAGCGAGATATGCTACATAATAATAAGCCAGTAGTTGGAATGCCTGTTGTTTCTGTTAAAATTGGAGATCATTGCTATCATTGTTTGTGTGATATGGGTGCTAGCGTGAGTGCTATTCCATTTACTTTATATCAAGAAATTATGAATGATATTGCACCTGCTGAGATTGAAGACATTGATGTTACTATTATAAGCTTGCAAATAGAGATACTATTTCACGGTTTGGGATTGTTCGAGACGTTGAAGTCTTGTGTGGTAAGATCGAATACCCTACTCATTTCTTAGTACTTGGTTCACAACAAGATAATTCTCGTCCCATTATATTTGGTAGGCCTAGATTTCTTAAATACCGTTAATGTTGAAATTGATTGTGTTAAAGAAAAGGTTAGAGTTAAATTTGGTGATGTATCAGTTTAATTTCTCTAAGTATAGTAGACAACCACATGAGAAGGAATTATCTAGTAAAGATGAAATTATTGGTCTTGCTTCTATGGCCGTACCTCCTACTGATCCATTAGAACAATATTTGCTAGACCATGAAATTGATATGCATAAAAATGAAAGAAATTAAATAGATGAGATATTCTTTAAACAAGCACCTATCCTTAAACATAATTTACCTGTTGAAACTCTTGGAGTTCCTCTCTCACCTAGGAGTGATCTTGTGTTTGAATTAAAGAAACTACCTGATACACTAAAATATACTTATCTTGATGAGAAGAAGATATCATGTTATTCTTGGTGCTAACCTTTCAGAGCATGAAGAAAAGATATTACTTCAAACTCTGAGGAAGCATCGTGCTGCTATTGGATATACTTTTGATGATCTTAAGGGCATTAATTAGTGCAACTTTATGTCGGCACAAGATTAATATGGAGCCTGATGTTAAACCCGTCGTTGATCACCAATGTCGTCTGAATCCTAAGATGAAGGATGTGGTAAGAACTGAAATATTAAAGCTTCTAGAGGCAGGTATAATTTATCATATTGCTGATAGTAGATGGTTAACTCATGTTCATTGTGTTCCTAAGAAAGGAGGTATAACCATCGTTTCTAATGATAAAAATGAACTTATCCCACAAAGAGTTGTAACTGGTTATAGGATGGTAATTTATTTCAGGTAATTAAACAAAGCTACTAGAAAAGATCATTACCACTTGCCTTTTATTAATCAAATGTTAGAAATATTATCTAAGCATACACACTTTTGTTTTCTTGATGGATATTCTGGTTTTCTCAAATGCATGTGTCAAAAGAAGATCAAGAGAAAACTACTTGTACTCGTTCTTTTGGAACTTATGCTTATAGATGTATGCCTTTTGGTTTATGTAATGCACCTGCTATCTTTCAAAGATGTATGACTATGATTTTTGTGAAAAGATTGTTGAGGTATTCATGGATGATTTTTCCATTCATGGGACTTCTTTTGATAATTACTTAAGCAACCTTGATCGAGCTTTGTAGAGATGTGAAGAAACTAATCTTGTCTTGAATTGGGAGAAGTGCCACTTTATGGTGAATGAAGGTATAGTACTTGGGCATAAAATTTCTGAACGAGGTATTGAGGTAGATACAGCTAAAGTTGTTGCAATTGACAAAATGCCATGTCCTAAAGATATTAAAGGTATAAGAGGTTTCCTGGTCATGTTGGTTTCTATAGAAGATTCATTAAAAATTTCTCTAAGATTTCTATGCTGCTAACTAATCTCCTTCAAAAAGATCTTCCATTTGTCTTTTATGATGATTGCGTAGAAGCCTTTGAAATACTTAAGAAGCACGGCCATGCCTCTCACGGAAGGAGAAAAAAATGCAATTTTTCCGTTTCTGAGAGGCACGGCCATGCCACTCGTGGAAGCAAAACTGTGCCTCTGGCAGAAGAAAAAAAACATTTTTTTCGTTTCCGAGAGGCACGGCCGTGCCTCTTGCGAAAGCAAATTCGTGCTTCTCGCCGAAGCAAAACCATGCCTCTCGTGGAAGAAAAAAACACGTATTATCACGCAAAAATAAAAAAAGTTTGAATTTATTTTGTCAAAAAGCTAAGAAAGACCGGTGGAAAACCAAAAGGCCAAAAATAAGGGGGAAACCCGTCTAAAAGCCGAAAACGCGTGCGAGAAGTTTAAAAAAATCACGAGGGAGCACCTAGAGCGTGACACGTGGCGGCGGCTGAGAGCACACAACTTGGCACACTCTCAGCCCACCCCCAAGTGAGTGTTGGCAGGCTCCCAAAGGTGCGCTCGTCAACTAGTTGCTCTCACAAATCGCACCCCCACCTTACCGCATGGCTGGACTACCCCCATCCAATGTCCTTGGGCCACTCCAAAAAGAAGTTCTCTTGGGTGTTAGAGGCAGCTGCATTTTTTTTATGTTTGTTGACTGAAAAACTGACCCATCTACGCAATTTTCTACCGCACCTATGCATGGTACATATTTGATTTTGCTTAGTATATACAAAATGTAGTAGAGAAAAAAGGGGGACTTAGTGTATACAAAAAGAATGCAAAAATAAATAAATCTAAGACAAAAAAATAAATTCATCAGCAAAACTTTAGTCCCTTGTTCTTCAATTGGAAAAGTTTAATGATCTCTTCCAAAGAAAGAACATTGAAAAGGATGAGAGGTTGTTTTCAAAACCAACTATGATGTGTAATAGCAAATAGAAACACTGAGGGAGATAATACATAGGGGATAAAGGATCAAACCTCCTTTCGATATTTTGATAAACATCACTGTAACATCAGGAAGCAGGAAAAGCACAAAAAAGACGCACGCACACAAAGAGAAACGTTGATAACTGGCACCCATACTCATAGTTGATACTATTTTGAAAAGAGGTTTGAGTGGCTACAAGCCACAGAGGTGCGTACAAGCACATGAAATATATCATTCACTTAAGAAAAGTGTGAATAAGGTGTCAAACAACATCAAAATAAGAGTAGTACAAACTAAGGGGGATATGGTTACATATGGTGAAAACACAATGGCCAAGTACAACTAGCACCACCCTTATTGACCTCAAAGCTTCTCTTTAGATGACGCCGATGATAACCATCATCCTATTGCATGCATTCCTTGTTGCGCGCATGGTGAAAAACCAGAAAGGTCGGTCTAAAACCAGACAAAACTTTTGAAACATGCCTAATTAAGAATATTGATGCAGACGGTGCCCACTCCTGGGTTAAAATGACCGAAGCCTGAACCAAAACCACATAACTAAGCCTACATTCTGAAGACAAAACTATAGAGGACACGCTAATAAGGAAAAACTAATGACTGAACTTCAATACTGATGCCAAAACTAAGAAAATGAGTAGAGACTTATTGCAAAAAATGAAGACTAATGACAGAGTGTGTAGCCACATAACTAAGCCTACATTGTGCAGACAAAACTGTTGAAGACATACTAATAAGGAAAAAGACTAATGACTTAACTTCAAGACTGGTGCTAAAAAATCGAAGAAAATGAGTAGATACTTATATGTTGAGATGATATCAATGAGTGAAGGACTGAAAATTTAACTCAAAACTGAATAGCGAAGAAATGATGGAATACAAGACTGTTGAAGACCAATGACAGAGTGAGTAACCATATAACTAAGCCAACATTGTGAAGACAAAACTGTTGAAGACACACTAATAAGGAAAAACTAATGACTTGACCTCAAGACTGATATACTAGTGGTCACTCTCTAGTTACTCGTAGACACTACCTCCTATCTTGTTCAGCTTGGCTTGTGCAGTCGTGCTTAGATATACTAGTGGAAGATCCAAGATTTGCTATTTGCTATAGTACCAACATGATACAAGTAGTGGCGAAGCCACACTTCAGCTAGGTAGTCAGTTGACTACACCGCGTTTTGCATTAACATAACAAATCAAGTAAAAATCATGCCAAAAAATCTTATAAATGCGTTCATCTGACTACACAACATTTAGTTGACCACACATGATTGGATTTCTGGCACCGCCACTGGATACAAGTAACCATATATAATAATATGATAGATGCCACAGCCAACCTGTCATATTAGGGACAGATTCGTAGAGCTAATAGTGACTGGGTTGATTGGATTATTTGGATAAGTTTACGTAAACTAGAAGATGTGTGCAGCCATGAGACAAGAAATGAGGACTAAGCAATCACTAACTAAGAAAGGAGTACTAAGAAATCACTAACTAAGCAGCCATGAGACACTACTTACTATGCATGAGAAGCAGCTTCCTGCTCCAGCAGCCCAACCTCCGACGCGTCCTCGCCAAAATTATCATGGACAAACTGAAAAAATGAAGAGTAATCATTGAAATCTGAAATCAACATGGAGAATAATTAACTGGACTGATAGATGAAGAATGATATGGAAACTGGAAAATAAATAGCAAGGCAAATTAATTTTAAATGATAACTGAAGAATGAAACGATGAGGATGACTGATACATGATGATATTGACAACTACTAAGGCTGAAAATAGAGATTACATGGAGGTTGATGACTAAAAGCACTACGAAATAATAAAACATGGAGACTGATGAGTGGTGAATGAAGAATGAGAAGGCTGAGAAGAATACCAAGAAGACTAAGGAATGAAGATAACTAAGGACCGATAACTTAGAAAAGACGACTTGGAGACTGAAGGAAGAAGAAGCATAGACTTAAGAGTGAGAGAATGTAAAATAAAGTGATACGCTAAAGTGAAAGACAAAATACTGAAGAAAACGGTAGATACCAAAAAAAGATGGGATGTATTAGACTACAACTTAAGATATATAAAGCTGCAAATTAAACTTTCTGATTATTGAAAAAATTGGTCTAAGAAAGCAACAAACACTGACATGCACATTCACTTACAAGCTTAATGACCGAGAAACAAGGACTTATGACCAAAAAAACTTGGGAAAGGTATAGGGAGATAATAAAATAAGAGGGAACACCTCACATTATGTGATTCAGGGTATTGCTTATACCAAATTGCTGTAGATTTCATATGTGCAGAATGTCACACAGGACTACAACATTCATGGACACCATGAATCAAAACAAAACATCTAGTACCTAGTATATGTATTATACTATCTTTACAAGATAACATAACTTCCACATTAAAAAATTGAGTATATGGTAGCACAAAATGTCACATCACATAGCATTGGTGTCACCTTTTTTTTAATTGACTGCCGCAGACTTGCAAAACTGAACTCCAATCAACCTGTAACAGTAGAAATGGATTAGGTAGGACTTATTGCTGCAGTTCTGCAAAACTGAACCCGAATTAACCTAGAAAAAGATAGACAGAATTAGGATTTGAGACCTGCTTGCGTTCTATGGTTCTAAAGAGAGGGACAGACACCAAAATACAGAGGTATGAGGCGCCATAGGAAGAAGGAAGAGAGGGGCCCCATGGGAGGGGGGGAGAGAGAGAGAAGGCGCCATGGAAGGGAAGCACATGCTGGAGGAGAGGGGTAGCAAATGGAGAGAAGAACAGGAGGCCGCCGTCGCCCGGAGCTCGTCGCCTCCTGCATGGATTTGAAGAGATCGGAGCCTCCAAGCGACCTCGAAAAAACAGAGCGTATCGGGTGCGAAAATAACGAGATCCATTGAGACCAATTGAGACAAAGTGCTTGCATCTGTACTGTATTCAAAAGAAAATTGAGACAAAGCGGGCCCGAATAGATCACCAGACCAACATGGATCTTAGAACAAAATCGGACGACTGGAAAAACGACCTGAAGCCAAATTGAAAATGAAAATAGACGACTGATTTTTAGTAAACTTGTTTCTTTCTCTACTGTTTGTTGGTACTGTGTAGACTTTGGCAGATTCTTTAGGGCGTGTTTGGTTGCAGTTTGCAACAGTAGTTGCATTGCATGTCCATCTCCAACCAGCCTGGTTGATGAAATGCAGCCTCATATGCAGCAGATGTAACATGTTTGGTTGCCTGCATCGCGTGGAGAGGCACTTACCCCCTTGCTGTTTGGTTGCCGTTTTTGTGCTTAGGGTGTGAGCAGATGCAAACTTCAGCTGTTTGGTTGCAAACAGCGTTTGTGTTCTGCTCACCCCATTCAAATGTGGTGGCCTTATCACCACATATGATCAACACAACAGCAACAACACAATAGCAAGATCAAACAAAGCAAGCAATGTAATGATAGCAAACTTAACACAGCAAGCAAGGAAATGACAGCAAACTACTTAACTACATAGTATAAGTCTAGATTAACAGCAGGGGCATCCTCCTTCCCTGCTCCGTGTCAGGGTGCTGCTCCTGGCTAAAATATGAACAAGTTCCCAGCACAAGTCTCGCCACACACCATAAAAGTTCTCCACTAACACCTTACTTAACTTAACTACATAGCCTGCTCGATGTCACCATGGCAGTTGTGCCTGCTGCAACGAAACCTGCACATGATCGAGGAGTCATGGTTGTAGATCTAAACCTTCAGTCCGAGTCCTGAGATGCGCACAACGACGAGGTCGCCGGGGACGATCCGGTGGCGGCGGCAGAAGTAGTTCCAGCCCCGACCAAGCATCATGTGCCCCTCGAAGTTCTGGACCTGCACCCAGAACACGCACCGCTTGTTCGCCAACAGCCTGACCACGCGCGGGAGCCGCTTGATGACCAGCCAGGTGTTCATCACCTCCACGAACTTGGGAGGGACGATGAGCATGGCGAGGTCCTCGTTGTCCTTGATCTGCTGGTAGAAGCGCAGCGGCTCCCTGGCCCCCTCCTCATGGCCCTGCCTCGGAGATCGTCCTCTTGAACGAGGCACGCTCATGAAGGCGATCCTGCTAGGCAGGTCCACCGTCCTGAGCCACATGTTCGTGGGGATGAAATCCTCGGCGCGCTCAGCTCCGGCCACCACCTGAGCTCCTCCTCCCGCCACATCCCAGTCAGTCTTCAATATCTTTTCAGTTAAGATGACAAGTATTAGTGCACAAACTCTTTGCAAAATGGCACTGATAAAAGACATTTGCCCAAGAGCAAATGCCACTGATCAGTGCACAAACTCTTTGAGCATATGCCACTTATCAATGGCACTTGCTGTTAGGCAAATGGCACTGATCAATGACACTGATCGGTGGACTTGCCCAATAGCAAGTGCCATTGATAAGTGGCATTTTGCCCAACAGCAAGTGCCATTGATAAGTGGCATTTGCCTATGGGAAAATGCCACTTATGAATGACACTTGTTGTTGGGCAAATGCCACTGATCAGTTGACTTGCTGTTGGGCAAGTCCACTGATCAGTGGCATCTTCTTTGCTGCAACTGGCACTCATCACTGCACTATCCTAAACATGGAAACATCTAAAAATAGCAACAGGAAGTGCCAATAGCACCCATGTGCAGCCATGCAGATTTGGCACCATCCTAAAATGGTCCTACTACATGCACGTATAACATTCAATTGGGCAAGTCCACTGATGGCACAAACCCTAGCTTCAGCATGCATGTTAGCAACATGAAACATGAACATGCCATCAGTCAACATGATTCTAGCATTCATCAGTCAACATGAACATGCCATCAGTATAACATTCATCAGTCAACATGAACATGATTCTAGCATGAACACAGCTACTAGCATGCACACAAATCTTAGGACACACAAGCCGTAGCACAAGAAAATTATCCTAGCACACACACTGTACAAAACAAGAACAGATCAGCCCAATTGGATTCGATTGGGATCGAATCCACTAACTACTAGCACATGCCTAAGAAATTAACTCCTAATCTACATCTAGGAGCAAGCATTGAGGGGGTTTGACTCACCGGAGCACGCGCAGCCGCGGCGAACCGAGGCCGGCGTGAAAACCCCGGCGGGAAGGAGAGAGGTGGTGGAGCAGAGGAGGAGCCGGCCTCGGTGACGGCCTGCGGCATCGGCCCTGTGCTGAACGCCACGCCGGAGGTCGAGAAGGACGGCCCGCCGACAGGAGAAAACCCTTGGACGGGGGTCAAGAAAACTCCCGTGCCCAATGGTGTCCCAAGAAGGGGCGGCTCTGTCGACGGCGCCGGCGCCGAGCCCAGGACCACGTGGTCCGAAATCGGCGGCGGAGCAGGAGCCGCCGGCACTGCATTGGCCGGCGCTCGTGGTGGCCGGCAGCAGATGGGGGACGGCGTTCGCAGCGCCGACGCCAGGTCGCGGCCCGAGTTCTGGAGTCCGGCCAGCCAGCGCTCCTGGATGCTGGCGATGCGCTGGTCGACGGCGGTCAGAGGGCGACGCGGCGGTGGGCGTGGCGGAGCCATCGGAGAAGAGGAGAGGGGGGGGGCGGTGAGGGAGAGAGAGGGAGCGGTGGGAACAGTGCGTCTGGGCGGTGACAGGAGAGTGGGGGGCGAGTAACGAGACGTCGCCTCCGTCACCCGCGCTGCCCAAGGCGTGCAACTGCCTCGTGCGCGTGGCCGCGCCCGGCCAGGCTCGGGAGAAACTGCCGATTCGGCAGCTTCCGCCGGGCCAGGCTGCGGGCTGCTTTAAGGTCCGTGCGAGCCTCAAACCGCATGCAGCCCACGCAACCAAACAGGCCGCGCACATCCCGCGCGGGCCGGGTTGGGCTGCATGCGGGCAACCAAACACGCCTTTAGTGAAAATTGATGGGAGGTCGTTGCTGAGAAAAAAGGCAGAGTGACACAGAAACACAATAAAGTGGCTAGGTGTAAGTCGACTAAAACCTTAAACTAACCCAGTGGATTCTTTCCTAGCATCCAATACAAAATGAACAGCCGAATCATTTCTTCAACCTCCCGACGGCTTCTTCCCCGACCGCCCCCACGGACCGCCAGTTCCTAAGATAGACCCAGAGACTTCTTCGGCGAGCTCCTTACTTTCCTCCGGGGAGCTCCTTCCTTCTTTCCTTCTCTCCGGCTATTAATTCCTTCACTTGAAATTCGACTGGCCCATATTATAAATTCAGGCGACTTACGTCTACCTATTGTGCACAATAAAAGGGAAAGAAAGCATCATTGCAACAAAATGAATTTGCTGATTATGAGAACCACTAACTAAATTGTATTTTTAGGGAAACCGCCAACTAAATCCTTCTGTTTTTTTGCAGGTGAACCACCAACTAAATCTTAACAGGGCATATTCTTTAGTGGAGCTAGCCATCCAGAAACCGCTTCGTATGTGCATAAGTTTCAGACTGAAATGGTATGCAAAAGGTGGAGCGCCTGTTTACCCCTTTTTTTTTAAATGCAACTAAGTTCAGATAAGTATGATTTCCGTGGACGACAAAGGAGAAGTGGGTTGACACATTTTACTATACACTGCGCTAGCGGGGTTATTTCTGTCGATATTCAGCCACCTTGGGTAATGAATATATGTGATTTTTCTTTTTCTTTTTTGGCAAAGTTCTTTGCTTCTATCGAGGTTTTACGACGTGCACAAATGTACATGGCACATGGTAGACACATACGACGCGTGGCTTCGCAAAACCGAAAACAGCCGGACCGAAGCTGATTAGGAAAACGGAGGTTGGACGCTCAACCAAACAAAACATGTATTCGGTGAGAAAACATTGGAAACAAAACATGTATTCAGTGAGAAAACATTGGAAACCGGTGCTTCTCTTTACCAGAACGAATACGTTACCGGAGAGCGAACCAAACACACGTCGATAGTATTAATATGACAATGACATTGTACCTGTACATACATGTAACAAACGAAAGTGAAACGGCTGAAATGAACAAATAATAGGAAATATTAGTTCACCTGATGGTCATACATAGTCAACCAGTTCTTAGTACATGTGTAACCTACATGACCACATTAATGTTATTACAAATCAAATGACAGCTGGCAGGCTGCTGCACAGACAACTGAATGCATGGACTGACGTTATGGTTCTTTCAGGCAATTGCCCTGCTGTGGAAGACACAAAACTGTCTTGAGAGCTTGGTCCTCATTTTCTTCAGTCAAAGAGATGTAGCTCCGTCATATTCATCAGGAAACTATATGAGTGCAGACAATGACACATCCAAACTTTGCTCTCATTTAGTGTATCCAAGACTGTAAGTAAATATACTAACTATAGAGTGCGTAGTCTGCCACTGTATGATCCTACAAATATGCTTACATATTAGAAATAATTGCATGTACAAACAGAATATGGCCGTCAAACTAAATGTTTCAGAGCAAGGAGCATTATGTGAGTATGCACCCTGTATAAACAAAAGCCAAAACAATACCTAGCAGCAGCAGAGGAAAATCAAACATGAAAAGGCAGAGGTCATAGTCCAGGCACCATCATTGGAGGGGACGAAAAAAGGGACAGAGACAAAGGAAAACCAAGGTTAGTAACAGATTGTTAAAGGTAAATTTGATACAAAATATTGCACCTATAAGCAAATACAACAGTCAATTCCTCAAAAAACAACACTCAATTCATCAAGCAATAAAACCTAGTGGACACTTTCAGAAGCATAAATCACATACTCCCTCCGTTCTTTTTTATAAGACGTTTCAGAGCTGGCATTGGACTGTTTTGGGTGCTGTCTAAACTGTCTAAAACGTCTTATAAAAGTGAAGAGAGGGAGTATTAAAGAAGATAGAATCACCAGTGCAGCAGTGCCAGTGTACTATCTAAAAGTGTGTTGATGCTCAGAATGTAGAAGAATTCCGGCACATAAAAAGGAAAGGACAACACTTACACTAGATAAATAGATGACTTTTTAAGTTCTAGGGACACTATTTGATTACATCGAATTTGTCAACTCAAGCACTAGAAATGCCAAATGGTGTCAGTCAACTTGACCGCATATCACCAGTTCATGCAATAATAGATTCATAGACCCATGAGAAAATTCAGAACTGCATCTTCTAGAAAAACAATATGCCATGCACACAACTAGAACTAAAACAACATATGCATTAGCATAAATAAGCATCGATTTGCTCGAGGAAATAACTAAATAGCACTCCCTCTGTCCCAAAATATAGTACATATTAGATTTTTTTTAAGTCAAACCTTGTAAACTTTGACCAAATATACAGAAACAAATTATCAACATCCAAAATACGAAATCAAAAGCAATTGATTCATCATGAAATATATTTTCATGTGATATATATTTGATATATATTTTCATGAAACATATTAGATTTTTCTCAATAATTTGGTCAATGTTTTTGAAGCTTGACTTTCAGGAAAACCAATGTGCACTACATTATGGGACCGAGGGAGTAAGAAAGAAGAAAGGGAAAAGTTGTTGGCAGCATATCAAACAACTACACTGAAATGGCCAGCATACACAGAAAACAAAGTGGTTTCTGGTGGTCAATAGGCATGTTACAGCAGAGTTGGCATTAGCTAAGGGCTTATGGCCAGTAACTAGAAGGAAAAAAGACAGAGCAGTCTTCAAAAAACATACTCCCTCCGTCCGGAACTAATTGTCGCTCAAGCGGATGTATCTAGCACAGAGCAGTCCGGGTATTATTCATAGAAGAATGTGAAATCAGTTACATGCCACTACTTCAATCTACCATGGCTGTCAATATAAGCTACAAGTTAAAAACAAATGCTCGAAGAACTTCTGAAATAAATACACAGGAGAAAGTAAGGAACACGTCCTTTGCCATACAGAAAACTTTCATAGCATGTCAAAGCATTAACAACAAAATTAGCACATCTTTAACTGATATACCACTGCAGACCACACACATGAATACCCCCTCCTTGATGTGTAACGCGCAGTCAAACATTTCTAGTTCAGACCATCGATGTATAAAATAGTCATGACTGCCCACATTAATTTATCATTTCATATAATAGCAATTAGTGGTTGTGAGCCTATCAAAATAATACCACGGAGACCATGGCAGTGTAGAAAACAAAAGGTTCAGTATTTAAATATTTAGGGAATAGCTGAGATTTGAGTTTCAAGCTTAAAATATAACAAATAAAAACATGTCATGTGTCAAAATTTCAGTTGTTAAAGCATATTTACATGGTTCAAACCTACTCTTACAAAAAGTAAACTAAGCCTGACATTAGAAAAAGTTGTCTTATCAAATCAACCTAAAAGCTATTTAACCATGCATTACAGAAAACGCTCTATCAGGCCACCGTCTACAATGTTGACTAATTGTACAGAATTAACTCACGAAAAGCAAGATGGCAGCAATGGAAGTAAATTGCATTGCTTCACATACACCAAGTGAAACTGAAATGAGTAAGGGAACCAAATTCAGTAGTCTGAACAGATGTAACAGGGATGGAGCCTACTTTTTTACCTCACCTACTTCTGGCCAACCCTCCTCCCGTGAAGAAAATTAAGTGGCATGCACCTTAAACTTCGAGCAAGCAAAAGTAAGGAGTCAGCCTGAAACGTCTATACCAAACCTGTTGTGACACATAATGGAGTACTGAGTTGCATTTTCTATCCGATAACAAACAATTCAAGGCAGTCCAAACCAATAGAACATAGCCTACACACTACACAACAGGCACAAACTGATCAGAAACCAAAGAAGAGCACCAAGCAAGAAACATCTTTAAAAATATACTTGAGTTATTAATTGCTAATGCAAAAAAATCCCTCAACACAACTCTAAAGTATATAGCCACTCCGCCAAGACAAAGCCCAACCATGCCCCAACCCACAATGCTGACATCCTTGCTCGTAAACACCAGAAAACACAATTTCTACGACATTTTGACCTGAGTAGAATTATGAGAAAAGTGTGACCAATGATTTACACGGAAAAATAATTTTAGTGATATGGCAGTGAGAGTGTGCAGAACCATTCATATGGTATAAAGACTTAACTTGAGCAAAATATGCATCAAGAACAATCCTAGAAGATACATAGTACTCCCTCTGTAAACTAATATAAGAGTGTTTAGATTACTACTTTAGTATTCTAAACGCTCTTATATTAGTTTACGGAGGTAGTACAATTTTCTGGTCAGTAAAAAACTAATAATGGTACCAGCCTCTTCATATTTTCACTACACAATGCCACGATTCAGAGTTTTTTGTATCACGAGAAAGTTTCTAGCATCGCACTTCATTTTGCCACAATCTCCTTGAATGATGATATAGCCTACATGCATCGGAGGAGCAACCATTATTGGTGATAGAAAACAAAAATGATATCAAATAACTATTGTTCAGAAATCATTTGATAGTTCGCTGCTATTAAGTTAGCTGAATGCAAGCAAACTATACGGAATCAAGGTTCTGCTTTGGTCCATCTCAAGAAATGCATGTGTCAATCAGGAAAAGATAAGCACTGCCAAGTTACAGTGCTCTGTAGAATGCATTTTCCATTGGGATACAGAGGTACATAGAAAATATATGGTGTGAGCTTGTGTTAACATAAATCTGCAAAACACCACATATTTGCAGGACATAAAAAAGGTAATTATGTGTTCAGTCAACCAATATGGATCACGCAATTGGAAGTCCAATATCCAGTGTACACTTCAATCGCTTACTGGAGAGTTCTTCACAGCAAATGATCTAGCGGCGGAGGGTCGAAATTTAGATGCCATACAGTTCATTTCATTGGAAGGGTGAGATACACAAATCCTATCAAGCATAGGCGTGTTCCAAAATCCAAATTTTCACACTGAATTGTCTATTTCTGTTCAGTAAATAAAGATGTTCAAGGCATGTTAACCTTTTCTGCATTCATGTTCATTAAATCCCAGTGCAAAATTAGGAGTACGAAACGACTAAATCTTAAGAATAGCAACCTTAGATATTGATTTCACGGATATTAACATTACAGCTAAGACCTCATTATCAATTCAGTAAGAGTAAACAATACATAGTATTTCTTTCTGTATATCAAGATACAGAATAGAAGGATGCATGCCCCTAACCGATGGATAACACTGAGCAAACCTGTGTGTGTTCATCCTGAAGTGATATGCTGGATAATATAACTGTGTGTGTTCTGAGAGGGGAACTTAGACGCTGAGTTTTATGACGTAGCAATCATTTATGATGTACTAATATTGTTGTGGTAACTATGTACTTGTGTGCCAAATTCTTTTGGCATTTGTACTGCTATTGTTATGCTCATGTAAGGTCGCCTTTTACTCTTTGTGAACCTCGACAATGTCTTGCTATCCTAAGCTCGGAGAACTCTGCAAGTTCAGAGATAGAAACTTCTAGATCTTCCATTGTTATTAGTCTTATACTAATTAAGCCTTGATATTTACTGCACAGCAACGCACTAAATCAAGCAGCAATGACCATTCAGCATAGAAAAGAGAAGATTGATGTTTATTGTCATATGATTGAAGAGCAATATCTACAGGCATTTTTTCCTTCTGAAAATTTCACACGACAACAGTCTCGCAAAGCCAGCACTGATTAAACCAGTTGATCAACAAACAACACTTCAGAATGTGTTGTTGAGTTTCTTAAATTTGCACGGTGAGAAGAGGTAATTGAATTGTAGCAAAGAAATTTGGAAATGTGAGGATTTCTTACTGCTTTTTGTCAACCAAGGCCGAAGGAAGAGGCCACAGGGGAACTGGATCTCGCCGTCGTGGGACGAACGACACTAGATCGGGTGCTGGCAGGGAAGAGGTCGTGGTTGCACTCTACAACTCCGAACAGGCGAACTCCCGCAGCGTTTCCCGAGCATCGGACGACGTCCTCGCACTCGCTGCTAATCTTTGCCGCAGTTCTGCAAAATGAACATTAAACTAGACCAATGGATGTGTTATATTAATTCTCAAGATCTGATTAACTCACAGTAATGATGTGACAATTTTCTGTATGTCGATAATCCCTAATGCGTGTTCTGCGAAATCTTCACTGCAGAGACTGGTAAAGGAAACACATGAATTAATCTAAGCTAAATCTAGTGCATCTTTGTCACCAATTTAAGTTTTCAGAATAGCTAGATCACATTTTTAAGATTTCAGAATAGGTCTATCGCACGTTTATAGCATACAAGGCACTGAAGACTGCGCTTTTTTTAATTCTGCAGTACAGAGCAGAGTAAACTAAACAGGGGAATGGTCTAAAATGGAAGATAAATTCCCAGCATTTTGGTATTTCAGAATAGTTGTATGATAATTCCTTATACGTATAAATCACCAGTTCTTGTTCGGCAAATCTTCAGTAGAGAACAGCTAAAGTGAACACATGAATCAATCCAAGGGTAAACTTGCCATATATTCGCTACCAATTTCTGTTTTAAGGACAGTTGTATCACATTTTGCACACGCGAAAAGGTAGTAATGGCTATGTCATATGAGTTCTCACTGCTTGACTACTTCACAGTAATTATGTTAACATTATTTTGGTGAAATTTTGACTATAAAACAGGGTAAAGGAAACACATGGATCAATCTAAGTTAAATCGATTGCATCTTTGCAACCAATTTAAGTTTGTAGAATATAGTTTAATTGCAAATTATAGTACTCCCTCCGTTCCAAAATATAGCGCGCCCACGCTTTTCGAGGTTCAACTTTGACCATAAATTTAACCCACGAGACCGACTGCGGCGGGATCAAAAATTATATAATTAAAAACTTTTTTTGAATACGAATTCATTGGTATAATTTTTTCGCCCGCCGCAGTCGGTCTTGTTGATTAAATTAATGGTCAAAGTTGAAGCACGGAAACCGAGGACGCGCTATATTTTGGAACGGAGGGAGTACTAAAAGTCTAGAAGCTCAAGCCATTTGTTTCAGGCTTTCAACCTCCAACATTACCGTTGAAGATACATAGTGATTTGTGTCTATATTAGAAAGAAAGTAACCACAAATATCGAAGTGAGTATTACCTCAAAAGTTGCATATCTAAGCACCGAAGGATGTGCCTTCCACATTGTCACTGGTTCGAGAATCCTAAGATATATATGCACATTGTCTGAAATCAAAGGCAGGAAGAAAATGCAGTTAAGAACATTTTTTTTTCATTCTTGCTGGACACAACAAAATTTGAGAGAGTATCTCCATAAAATTTGAAGAGCTCAAAGTAGAAACTATTTAAATAATGCATGATTTAACTTGAAATTTTAGTTCATTTATTTGAACTAAGGAGGGCCAGATGATGGCTTTAAATTTGCACCCCTACTTACTTGAATCACAACAATAAATATCTTGTCAAGATTTGACATGAATATCGATAGGAACCAATAGCTAGATGATAATAAGAACTTGGCATACATCTTTGCGTGATCTCCTATTCTAATGGTAATCAAAAAGTATTTCCACTATGCAAAGAGAGAAGAGCATGCCACAAATGACCCAGCATAATCGCCTAATATTAGAAAAGATGAAAGATGCAGTAATCAAACAGAAAATTGAACAGAAAGGCACTGGAGTATAGTGTAGCAACCTGATTCTTATACAACCCAATTGTGTAGGTTATATCAATTACCTGTACAAAGCCAATTGTTTGTAGAAAAATCAAAACAGTACTGAGAACAAATGAGCATGCCTTTCCTGTAATCAACATAGATTTCTTGTGTGATCGTGCCTAAAGTAAACCCAATTAATTAGTGTGATTCTTAATGATAAACTTCTCCTATAATTACTGATGTAAAATGGGATAAGATATAAAAAGACAAACGATAGTAGAGAAAGCCAAATGCTAACTATCTGCACCTTGGAACTACATACATGTACAAAAATTGCTACAGGAAAATAGAAGTAAAGAATGATTCAGGGGGAGAGCTTCGTTTTGCATAGAAACCACCAGCCTCGGTTTGCTCAACATTTTAGTATGTCATTCTCGTGCAACATGTACACTCGACTGAAATCACGATCAATTTGTCTTTTAATATGAAACATTAGTTTGAGAATGTTTATGGGTCTCGTTGGCTCTATAGATTAGAATTAGGCATTTGTACTCCCAAATCTCCCAAAAACTGCTTTATGCAAAAGGAACTTTTTGATAAGTATTCATTTCCCCCCTCTGTTATAAATATATGACATCAGTGATTGATCACTACACCAAATTGAAACCCATCGTAAACTCGCCACAACAGAAGTTTGTCAAATATATCAGGAAATGCAAGAACACCAAGTAGGTTTCTCAAACTGAAATTGCTCAACCTTAAGACATGATTTTTAAAGACCAGGTGTGGCACGCAGCCAAGAATTTCAAGATTTGAGCCATGTACAGTATGGTGGCATTGCTGTAGCTTCTGCCACATGCAACAGTTCTTTATCAAGCAATAACGCTTAGTGTACCAATATTACTCCATATAAAAATCTAATTTAATTTATTAGATGACATCCATATTCTCATGTACATATTTCATAAAGGCATGATGCAGGTCAAACCATCATAATACGAAACCAGAAACTGAACTAAAATCAAGAATGAACTATGATGTATAGGTTACATGATGTAACTAATACAAGGAGCAATTCGCCCAGGAAAGCAGCTAACAGGATGAAGCCATATCTATTTACACGGAGGTAACTGAGCACCAAAGAGTTAGTTAATTAGTGCTAAACTAAAAGTGGACTCAACAAAGTAAAGCACTACACATGATGAATTCTCAAGGTATCTTCCAGCGAGTGTATATTCACAATTACCAATCTGTTGCAGAGCATTTCTTTATCCTAATGCTGGAACCAGCCTTAGATTGAAGTTAATATACTTCAGAATTATCAGCATTCACTTCATTGTTGGGAAAGTATGACTAAAACATACATAAAGGCTACAATACTGAGCAGTAATCTTCCCACTTGTGCACTTAGTTTCCTACTGTCCCATGGTATAGAAATAATGTGAAACGTTCAATGGCACAATATACAGATTTAGGCATGACCGCATGAATATACAGAGATCATAAAATTATGAATTGGAAACTGCACTGGACATCATCGCGGTTCCTAATCCAACTGGATGATGACGATAAGCATCGACAATATCAAATTCGGAAAATAAATCATAAATTTCGGAATCCACAATTTTGAAGGGAAGCAGGACACATATATGATACAAAATCATAATTTGAGGACAGACAAAATAAAGCACAGGGTCATGAGCTAAACGATCGACCAAAGCAGAGGCTGGACCATTGGAGCGACCAAATCGGAGAAGATTAAAGGCTTCTGACCCAAATCACGCAAAAGAGGAGAAGGGGAGACGGCCTCGTCCCATAGCTCCTCGTCCATAGCATGGACCATGGCGCCATCTTGACCAGACCACGGCCACAACTGCTGCGCCTGGGCCTCCTTTTGCCCAGGATGGTGAAAGAGGAGGGGGGGAGTGGCTGGGCACCACCGGGAAGGTATAGGGAGGGCATTAAACGGCGGCTGTAGAGCGGCGAGTGATGGATCTGTGTTGGCCGGGGAACGGCCTTCCGCCCTTTCTCTCGGACATCGAACGGCCTTCCGACCGGTGGAGGCGTCTCTCTCCCTCTCTCTCTCTCTCTCTGAGAAAAGGTGAGATGAGAGATTAGCGGTGGATACTGGGGCCATCTAGAAGGAGGAGAGGTTGGCTTCGTGTCGGATATTTCGGTGACACTGTACCAGATAAGCAAACAGAGACCGGCAAACCAGGGTAAGGCAAAAATCAACAGTGTCTAGCCCCAGTGTACTTCACGTAACACTCGGAATTTACCCAAGCAGCAGGGCTAGCTTTGATAAATGCCTATAAGATAAAACATCACACTCTAAAGGTCTGCTTATGGGCTAAATGCGAGTTGCACCATCATATACTTCCATCGATGTACAATTCCTACATACAGCACCTAATACTGAGGGTCTGCACCTAGAAGCCATTGACATATGAGATATGACACTATTTGAACACCTACTAGAATCAAAGGGTCAGCCTACACGAGCTAGTCCTAGCTGCAGAACATTGCGAACAATCCAATTTGAGGAAGAATGACCAGACTTCACAAAGGAAAGATGAGATTCGCAGCAACACGATTTGTGGCCAAATTCTTGTTTCAGACGACACAACTGTCCAGATTTACACCATCAACACTCCATGGTATGTCTCTCAATGATTATCCTGGTTTTATGCTCGAGACAACTCTCTACCAATCGAAATAGTAGACAAGGGAAGAACAATAGGAGCCAGGTAGAACCAGGCCATGAACAAACCAACAAATCAACTCACCTTGCAGCCGCCGGCCGCGAGCAGGGGTAGCAACCAGCCTCGGCACAGAGGAGGTACGGGAACCCGTTCCACAGGGCAACGCAATCCCCACCTGCGCACGAAATCAATAACTCGTAAGCTCAGAAATCGCCTAAGCATGCAAGCGTGAACTGAGGCAATCCCCACCTGTGCACGAAATCAAGAACCCGATAGCTCAGAAATCGCCTCAGGATGCAAACGTGAACTGAGGCAGGGCACGGCAGGAAGAGCGACCTGGAATATGGACAGAGTCATCCTTGTTGTCTTCTCCCAGCGACTCTCTGAGGCTCATCAAACAGAGGAGCAATCATGTGATATAGGTACAATCAAGGTAGCAGGTTCAAGTTCACTATATAATAGCAAAATCCACATATTGCTAGAGGGTTCAAGACATGACATACTTGCATATTGACATGTAATTGCATTAGCTTAATACTTGTGCGCTTGGTTGGCTAGTAAACAATGCAAAAGGATATGTAAATGCTACAGCGTTTGTGATCTCTAATTTACAACTCGGCGTGCAGCTTGGCTTAGTTAATGTGGCACTAACAGGAGAACTTCGCTTTTATGTTCCTACTTCTTGATGAGCCTCGGAGTCTTGCCTCCAAGGAAACCTTAATTAAAAAGGCAATTTTGTCAGTTAAGTAAAATATCTGGACTGAAGAGAGTAGAGTTACCAGAAAACAAATTCTCAAGCAGAGCACTTTCAGAGGCAGTTGGATAGCATGCAGATCTTTCTGTTACTAGAGGAAAGTTCTGTAGGTGCAACACACAGGAGAAATTGGTGAGCATCTGAAAGCAGACCATGGTTGGCCTCTCATCATTCAATCAGTGCCCACAGCTAAAATATACCAGCGAACTACATCACAGATGATTGTAGAAAATCCTGTGATTTATGAAGTTCAACAATGGGATTACACATGGTTCTTTGAATCTAGGAGATGCTTTATTTTGCTATGGTGATGATTGTTGGAATATATTCAATTTTCTGTCTTATATAATTATGGCTCACACTGTCAGAATTGCTTTATGTATTCTGTCCTCGCATATTATTTTCCCATGGCAACAGAAAAAGGAAAAAAATATGACTACATTGTCTGCACCTTTAAGAAAGTACAAATTAACGGACCATCTGAACATAAAGGACGACCAGAACATCTGAGCGCCTTTGTAACCGACAAAACAATAAAAAGGAAAATTAGAAGCATCTTTTGTTTCTAATTAATACAAAAATGGAGTTTGCTCTGCAATCTCATGTACCAGAGCTGTTCAATCAATTGATAGGAAGGAATGATAAATGCACTAACCACGACAAGTCTAACAAAAAACAGAGAGGAAAGGTGAAGAAGGAAGAGGCAAAGATGGCCTTTGGTTACCTTCACACAAGAGGCAGATGTGCCTTGCCGTGCCAGGACGGGAGGGGAGCATCCAGCAGCGGGGGGTTCCGGCAAGAAAAGACATGGCAGCAGGCTGCTGATTTGCACACCCACCTAGAATGAACTCCATTCAAATCCTTCAAAGCATCCAGTTACTACAACAGACCAAGAGGAAAATAGCCAAATTAGCTCACCCGCTCACTGAAAGGAAGAAATAAAAATCCAGAAACATGAACCTACACTGCAATGGGAGAATGGATAAGAAACAGAAACCTGTAGCAGCACAAGAAGCCTCTGAAGCAAAAAAAAAAAGGCGGCTGAATGGTGCCCTTGACGGCAAGAGAGGTGGTCTGCCGGCCAGCATCCTCTTCTAGCTCTGCGTGGTGCCTACAAAGCAATTTAACCCCTTCTATAAATAATGAACCATTACAAATGCACCCCCACCCCCACACTAACAACAATTAGAACCCTCTTCTGATAATTAAAAGAACCTATGCTGGCAAATAATATTTCATTATCAAGAGCATGGGCAACCTCTTGTCAGTTGATAGCTTGGCAGGCGCCAAAGATACCTTTCTAGGTTTCCACACAAAACTAAAGTTCCCCGAGATTGATTTCAAACATTTATACAAATATAAATGTGCAGCTTGGTTTGGCCTGTTCCCTTTGAAATAAAAATGCAATACACATCTTAGCATGTATATAGCTGCAAACAGGCAAATTTCATGATCTCGCCCCAAAAGTAACAAAATGCATCGGTCGGATTCATTGCATATAAAGGATATAATTTCACACTTAATAGAACACAGCTGGGATAGTCAATGATCAGAGAGGATGGAATGCTTTGACCAAGGTTGACCGAAATCTTGGGACGGACACGAGAACGATCTAGAGCTTTCCACCAAATCCACCTATTCCTGAGCACCTCACCACCGGCGTCCACCTCACTTCCACCTGGGGGCAACCTACCAATCCTCTAGGGGCAGATCCCGTTTGCGCTTGGATCAACTGGAATCCAAATCACAGATAGCTTCCTACTCTGCTTAATTCGGGGGTGAGGACTAAGGATTTGTCTTCCGGTTGGCATTCACTGGCAAGAGCGAACAATTCGGGGCGGTTCAGGGTAGCCCATTAGTGAACCTGCCCACCTCTGGTTGTATTCCCAGTCAGAGTCTGGCAGCAGGACCAGCATTTGACTGTACACCACAGTTGAGGGAGATGGCTGGCGGAGGGAAAATGTGTGGACATCGGAGGCAGTATGGAAGGGTCAAGGAGTTGCAGGAAAAGGGAAGGTTGCCGATGAAGAAGTTAGAACGAAATTCAGGAAGCTTAACTAGGCAGCAGGAGAGGATGAGAAACATGGTGTGCCAGATGACGAGGATGATAAAGATGAGCAAAAAACCTTCTCCTCATTGGTAAGGTCCTGTCTCCTAATCATCTCCAATTACAGATAATTAAAAGCACTGAAAAAGCAGGGCACACGCCACGCCCGTGACAAATCTCGTCCAAATTTTGCGCGAGCCAACCAATTCGATGTTTTGAATGGCTAAAGAAGAGGTGTTTACTCCTCTTACCAATTGAGGTTTCACTTAACTTTTTGACTAGGGCTTCAGAAAAGTCCTTATGTTGCCTTCTTGTAGAAACCATTGTGTCTCGATTTTACTAAATCTTGCAATAATTCATTCTCCTATAACACATACATTAGAGCATAACATGCCAAGGGGAGGCAATAGGACGCATGTAGTTTTAGTACAGTAAATGGTCTCGTACATATACCCAGCAATCTCATGCTGACGTTTAAACTCAAATTCAGACAATTTATGCAACATGATAACTGCAGATTATATTTGAAAAAAATTGTGTCAAATCCTTCATCAAAGCATATACGGGCTGCAGTTTGAAATTCTTTTCAGAACGAAACACTGTGTGATTGAAACATACTCTAGGCTTCTGCGCTTCAAGGACTATTTATCAATTCAAATAAACAAAAGAACTATGGTTATAATTTTAGTAGGGAAATTCTGTCTTGGAAATAGAATCGTCGACACCTCTGATCTCCTGTAGATACTATGCACTTCCTGTAAAAGCTTCATTTGCACTGGACAAAGGGAGAACAATCCATTTCCATCGCCGGCCAGCTATCAAGGTATTCTATTTGTATCATAAAAAATGCAGTAGGAACTTCAGTTTTAAAAGACAACATAATCTTTTAAAAAAAGTTGTCCTCGGTTACCCTAAACTGGGCCCGCAAGTTTGTAAATGCAATGTAAATTACTGCTTTTAGAAGAAAAACAGGTTGAACAATGTAGGCTGCATTGAAATCCTAATTTTCCTCTTTCCGCCAAAAAAGTACTTTGTTGTTGGAAACAACATGGAAGAGTAACAGTTATAAGAAAAAGGGACCCTGGAATCAATAATTAGCTAGAAGGTTCCATGATTTTTATTGAGAATTGGTATACTCGACTGTATGAAATACATAGAACTATTAGGGAAATGTAGATCTGAGAGAAAAACCCTTGAGAGTCTTGTTTACTCAAGTGAAGCAACCAATAGATTATATGCAAAATGAATGGCTAGTCAACCAATAGATTATAATGCACAACGAATGGACAAACAATACCTATGCATTTTTTGAAACGTTGTGATTCCAAAGAATCAGGCTCTTAAGGATGCTTATAGTATGTCAATTTTGGTACTCAACTTAGATGAATAATCATACTGCCATAAAAATAATGATACCATGTCAAATCAGATCATCTTTCATCTATCTATGATAAAGTTTAATTTGAACAGAGAATTTAGTAGTATCATAACTATTTCTAAGTTATTAATGCTCATGGATAAGTGTAAGCATACAGAATAACAATACTTATTCAATTGTGAAAGCTACCAACAAAAATCTACCAGCCACTGATACTCAAAAACTGATCGTGGTTAACAATCACTGAAGGTTCCAGAAAGAAACAATCAAATCCATCAATGAATACTCAATCAATCATGCAATGCTCACCTTCTATTGTGCTTATGGCCACCTGTCACCCACAATTGGCCACCTCTGAGGGCCCATCAATGTGGAGCAATGAAAGGACAATGGCGCATAGCTGCATCGGCAACAACTGCCACCAGGCATCTCCTTGAATGCCGCTGAGGAAACTTAGCAGAGCAATTAAACGGCTGATGGTGAAAGTCATCACTAAAACCAGATTCAAAAAAATCACAAGTCCAGATGCCTATTCTGGAACATACATGATGCAAAAGATTCCCATGGGATAAACAGAAGATTTTAGGGACATGATGTAAAGTTGTCAGTAATATGAGCTTGACTAAAGAGTTATTGTACAAACATGACTATGAAGCAGGAGCATCATTTGTAAGAATGACATGAAGGCAATTCAAACGCCAGCCACGGGTGTATTTTTTATCTTCTGAAGGTATGCACAAGGAAGAGAAAAAACAAAAAGGACATTCTGTTGTCATCAATTTAAATCAATCTAAAAGGAAGACATGTAAATCCCTGGATAAACTTACTGATTAGTTTAGGAACCAGTTGAACTAAGCAGTGTTCATAACTTTATATGTTCTCTGTGCTATATACACATAAGTTCAGAACTCT
Organism: Triticum dicoccoides; assembly: GCF_002162155.2. Lineage (NCBI taxonomy): Eukaryota > Viridiplantae > Streptophyta > Magnoliopsida > Poales > Poaceae > Triticum > Triticum dicoccoides. The sequence continues at coordinate 23,475,362 of NC_041392.1, read as the reverse complement.
ATTTTAACGCACGGCTTATGACATTAGCTAGTTCACACTGTAACATCGGGTGTTCATTTAATTCACAAACTGTACTATCTAATGAAAGATTTTTCATATCTAACATTTTATTATTGAACATCCGCATTCAGACTGACAAATGAATTACCATAAAATCTCATTTTTCACATACAGAATCCTGAAACAGCAGACTCTTATCCATCCCAATCCTTGAATCTTGACCCAAAACTATTGAACAAAATAAAGGAAAACAAATCTGCAACCAAATCCTATTGTTTGCTCATGAACAAACAAAACAGTATTAATTTCATGTGTTGTAAGTTCAAATCTAAACAGGAAGGCAGGCAGAGCCACAAAACAACATCACAATCATTGCTGCTTGTGAGGACATACTGAACTGAGCAAGAACATCTGGGAATGAAGTGGAGTTACCATGCAATCAATCGACAGCAAAGAGCCGCCGCTGCTGGCAAAAACAACGATGCGGCAGAGAAGCCAGATGGCAGCCATAATAGCGAGAGCAAGGCCAAGACCGCCACCATTGCGCTCCATCTTCACCTCCTCCTCTTGAGGGCTTGTAGTAGCAGTTCATCTATACCGTGAAAGCACACAGAGTCCATCTGAATCAAGTCAACTAACCAAAAAAGGAGAGAAAAAGTCCCTATTCATCATTAATAGCTAATGTTTGAGCAACTTATAGTGGATGCAAGAAATACTTACGACATAGGTGATGATGGCCCTGCCAGCAATTCTGCATTGGAAGCGTGTGTGAGGAACGTCGCTGCCATTTAATAGCTTGACTAATTCATCACCCTGAAAAGACACACAGGCAAAATGATGGTAACAAATGCGAGGCATATATCTCTGTGGTGAAGTCGAACTGAAGAATCAAGCATTCAGATTAAATAGTATAAGCAGACTCCAATCGGTAAGTTAAAATTTTAAGAATATAATCATCTACTTGACACAATGTCAGAGCAGAGCAAGTGCAAAGTAAGGTAGAGAAAAAAGAAGAACAGAGAGGCTACCTGAAGCCTGAGGCAGCTGGAGCATGGTGGCGGCTGTCGGCATGCATGAGTTAACATTTCACAACATCAGAGAAGGGCACACAAGGTCCTGGCTGAGGCGGAAGGAATCCGGCGGCAAATGACGGATACACCTGTCTGGGTAATCATAGTTGTTCATATAGGTCAACGTTAACTACTTATCTTTTTAGGGGTTAATTTTTTTCTGCTAATCATGCTGTACTGACCAGTAAAATATATGCTAATGGTCTTCCTGGTTAAGACCTAATCAAGTGATAATTTTGTGCTCCATTTATTGGTTCTGCCCGGTTAATACTAATGATTATGTTAGTTAAAGTTAATGCTCAAGTTAAACTCTAATAGTCTCTGTTAGAGCTAATTAATCATGTTTAGGAATAAATTGTTTCCGCTTGAATGTTCTTAATCCGAATTAAGTTCATGATAAATTGGCACCGTTGGGCTCCACCAGAATGTAGAAGGACGGGAATTGCACGACATTTGACGAAACCCTAAAAGTTTTCCCCAATTTCTAAACCCTAACCTTAGTTTTCCCCCAAAATCCCGAACCCGAATGAAAATTCACCAGAGCAGAGGGCTCGGGATGCTCACCTACGCTCGTCGCGTCGATGGTTTCCGCACAACCCGCAACCTTTACAGACAGAGACGCGAAGGGCGGCCTTGCCATTCACGTCGTCGTCAGCTTCCTCAAGTACGGCGCCGCGCCACCGCCATCTCCCGACCGCTCCGCACCTCAAGCCCATGCGCGTGCAACGTGGTCGGCGCCGTTCGACGGAGCAGCGCGCGGTGCGAGTCCGCTGCACGCTCCTCCGGCCAACGGAGCCGCGCCGCCGCCATGGGGTCCCGTGCGCCGCGCCGCGCCGCCACGCTGTCGCGTCACGGACGGAAAAATCGGGACGTAAAGAAAATGGCCTTGGGCTCACTTGTGTTCCGCGTTGGGGCGACCACGGCCGTTGGATTTGATCAAACGGCTGGGATGAGCTCGGGGAGAGGCTATAGTGCTATACGTCCTCTGTGCGAGTAAGAGCATCCTAGCGGACCCCGCAAAATCCCCACCCGCATAAGCCGTTTACATTTCAACGAAGATCTCGTTTACGGATCGAAAACGTGCGCGGCAGAACAGAAACCGTATATGAAACTGCATAATTTGAAGAAAAAAAAGTTTCGCCGAAGAAATTGCAACCATAGTAGTTCATCACATACTGCATATACTACATGATCAAAGATTAATTCATTACAAACACTAGTTCTTACTACATACTACATTCACTACTAGTACTAAGGGCATCTCCAGCCGCGCCCCCAGGAAGGCCTCCCCAGGCGATTTTTTCGCGCCGGCGCCGAAAAAACGGCCCAGTCGCGCCCCCAGGAGTCCGATTTTCGCCGGCGGACCCAGGCCAAACCCGGCGCGCTGGGGGCCGCCCGGGGGCGCCGGGGCGAACTGTTTTGGCGCGAAACAGCCGCGGGCCCGCCGCGTCAGCGACTCTACCCTCTTCTCGGCCCTTCGTCGTCCTCATCGCCTCGTTTCCCGCGGCGAATCAATGCCAAAGCTGTCGTGCTGCCGCGCCGGTCAGCCTGCGCCATTGATGCTCACGGGCGGCGCAGTGAAGGCCGGATGACGCGCGTCCCTCGCCCTCCCTCGCCCGCCACGCATGCTCACGGCAGCTCGCACACGGGGCAGCGCCTCGGGCTATATAAGACGCGCCCCAGCGCACTCGGCGACTCGTGCTCTCTCGCCGTCGCCGTTCCTCCCTCTCCTCTCTCGCCGTCGTCGTTCCTCCCTTTCCTCTCTCTCGCCGTCTCCAGAACCCATGGCCGAGCGCTTCCCAGGCGACGGCGCGGCGGCGAACGGCTTCGGCCGTCGCCATCTCCACGAGCACGAGGCTCGCCTCCTTTTCGAGGCCGAGTACCCAGTCCCGCCGGACATGCGGGTGCCCGGGGCTTGGAGGATCAGCGCCGGCGGCGTGCCGGTGCCACCACCACCCACCGGGGCGGCGCGGCGTGCGGAGATCGGCATGTAAACCGCGTGGGCGGGCGGCGAGGCAGGCGGCGAGGGAGACGGCGGGGGTAGCCCGCGCAAGTTTTTTTCTTTTTTTGTAAAATATGTTTAAGTTTGAACGAACTCGCCGATGTTTGCGTTAAATTATAGTCTTGTTTGCGCCGTATTTGAATTTTTTAAAAACACGTGGGCGCCGCGGCGGGGGGGCATCACGCCCCCAGTGCGCGGTTTTGCGCCGGCGCGCCCCTAGGGGGCGATTTTTTTGCCCCTCCTGGGGGGCCAACGGCTGGAGATGCCCTAAGGGGAGTGGGGATCTCACGGCGGGGAGCTCGCGGCCATGGACGACGTGGTGGAGGAGCTCAATCCTCCTCGTCGGAGCTGCTGAGGTCGATGTACTTCTTCCTCTGCTCCTCGCGGATGCGCCGCCACTCATCGTCCTTCTCCTTGGCAGCAAGGTTCGCCGCGACCGCCTGCTGGAGCACGAGTGCTTCGAGCTCCTCGTCGTGGCACCGGCGCTCTGCCTCCTCGCGCAAGCTGCGTTCGGCAATGGCGGCCGCGACCGCGTCGACATCGGCGACGAAGTCCTCGGGCCCGACGACGCCGTGGCGCACGATCTCCTCGGGCTCCTCCGGCTCCTCCGACCACTCCCTCTTCACGGGGAGAAGCCTCGCGCCGGAAGAGGAAGAGCTCGCTGCGCGGGTGAGCCACGCGGCAGACCTCGAGCCGGTGGCGGAGGACCCCGCGACTGAGGAGCCCGCGGCCTGCTGACGGTCGTACTCCTCCGTATCGCAACGGAGGAACCTCGACGGCGGCGAGAGGCCCTGGTTCGTCCACTTCTTGGCCCCACGCTTCCTCACGACGTCCGAGCGGACACGACGCTCGCGCTCGGGTTCGCGGCGACCGCCGAAGCAGGCCGCGGTAAAAAATTTACGGGCCGGATGAGTATACGGGCTCTGTTCTGGCTAGAAAATTGGGCCGAACCCGTATACTCGCCGGACTTATGCGGGTTTGCGAGATTTATAGGGTCTGCTAGAGATGCTCTAAGGCCCTCCACTATGGAGGCCAAAAGCGGTGCAAAATCCACTTTTGGTTTATTTGGCACCGATGCCCTCCATACTCCAGCAGATGCCATAACAAAATTCAGGGAACCAAAGCAAGTAGCTGTTCCGACGCCCAGCCGGTGCCAAATGTAGAAAGCAATAAACAATCAGCTCATGGCCCACTGCAGAGATCTAACTAGGCTGAGGAAACTCATGTGAATAGAGCATCCGGGTCCCTTTTTTTGTCAGACTACTAATGCAACACTGCGAGACCGGTGCCAAATAAAATCTTCAGGGCATCGCTGCCCAGCCGGTAGTATTTTAATGCATTGGGCATCAGTTACATAGTGGAAGGCCTAAATTGCTTAAAACCACCATATTTGTGGCTAGGCTACTCCTTTACCACTTTTTTGCCGAAAACCACAAAAAACCACCAACCCTACAAGTGAGAAACACATCGCACTAATTCGAAACTGAGCCGCGTCTAACAATGGAACTGACGAGTGAGACCCACATGTCAAGCTGATTTGGCATGCCTACATGGACAATATGCTTAGGTGGAAGATAGGCCCACCAGTCAATCTCTCATATTTTTTTCACTTTTTTTCTTCTTCCCCCACATTCAACGCCATGCTCAGCTTCCCCTGCATGCCTGACCTGCCGCTCCTCTGGCTTTCCCTGTGCGGCAGAGTGGGCAGTCACGGCGCCGCCGCCGCCCATGTCGCGTTGTTCAAGGTCCACCACCGCTTGCTGCTGCTCCCGCTACCTCTTGGCTCTTGTTGTTGCCTGTTAGGACCGAGAGTATATCGACCAAAGGGGGGTGAATGGGAGATTAATAAATTCTTTTGAATGTTTTGAAACCGACCCCAATGACAGCAGCGGAAAAGTGTAAAGAAGGAAATGGGCTGAATCAATCTTCTTCGTTTGAAGCATATTCTTCGATGAAAGCATTGATAACAGTACTAGCTTGGGAAATCACAGGTTTAACTATGATGAGAGTAATGCAATAGGCAAACAGATGCAATAAAATGAGACACAACATGATGTGCACAGATAAATAATACAATTGAATGATTTCACATGTAAATGTCAATTAACGCATAATTAGGATGTGCATATAATGTGTAATTTGATTGTGTATGCCTGTTGACACATAGTTGGAGGTAGGAATGCATGTATACCTACGGTAGAATGCATATCATGTGTAGTCTAACGATGGTTGTACAAGAAACTATATTATGTCATCCGACAATGGACGGACGACAAACTCTACTCTGTCCACAGACAAAGGGTGCATGCATGCATATATACATGTGTTGACATGCATATAATTTGTACTCCAAAGGCGGTTGCGCAATAAATATATACTATGCCCATTGACACACAATTCGAACGTGCATATCAGGTGTAGTACGACAATGTCCACACGAAGAACCTATATTATGCCCATCGGCACGTAGTTGGAAGGGTGCATGCATGCATGCATGTATACATGCCATGCATATCATGTGTAGTCTGAAGACTAGCGCACAACAACATTGTATGCTCATCGACGCACAATTGGGACATGTGTATCTGTACACACGATAAATTTACATTATGCCCATTGACACGTAACTGAAATGATGCATGCATGCAGTACTAGTGTTGACGTGCATATCATGTGTGGAGCAATGATGGATGCACAATGAAGCTACATTATGTCTATTCACACAACCACCATGCTGGAGGTCGCTTCGATGTAAACTATCAAAGTTGAAGATCATTGGTGTTGTAACTGCATGCTCTGCCAACTTGGCATTTGGGCCAAGAGCGGGTATCTACACACTACATAGGCTTTGTCTGACTTGTGCAATTGTAACATCAACACCGATCTCTCTGGACACTAGAACAATATGTATATGTTCCTGAAAAAACAATATGTATATTGCTGGAGGGGGATTAAGAGAAATTAAAGACAAAATGGTATAGGAATCATGCTCGAAGATCAAAGAAACATGCAGTGCACTCTAAGTGGATTTTGAGTTTCACTAAATCACATCATGTTTAATTATGTCATGTTTACTTTTTATGTTAAAATTCATGTTTTTTCTATTTCAGTAAATCTCTAACATAGTTTGAATCTTAAGTAACGAAATTATATTGTATACAAGGTATATTTAGAAATCAAACCTCCAACATGTCTTGTGGAACATAATCCATACAAAAGATATTAAATTTCATCTAAGACTAGTTATTGTTTGTACGCTGCTACGGGAACAAACAAAAATATAACTTCATGTTAAAGTTGGATGATATTTTAGATACTAAATAAATCTCTTAGATATAACCCTTTATTATTATTTTATTTATAAATGTTAGAAAATAAATGGCATTTAAAATATATTACCTCCGATGAAACTATTTTCTATGTAGAGTCCAACAGTACAATTTCTATTGTTAGTTATTTATCAAATATAGATCAAATTTACCACACACATTAGAGGAAGTCATGTATATTTAATCGATGACAGTCTACTGATAATTATTAGATAATTATTACATTTCACAAGAGTGCGTGCTACTATGCACCCAAAAATAATTATACATGCAAGACCGTTGGAAGTGAGCTGAAATGGTACATGCATGTCTGGTTTACTGAAGGGTGCATGCATGCATGCATGCGCACATGTGTTCTAGTGTTGGGGAACGTAGCATAAATTTAAAATTTTCCTACGTGTCACCAAGATCTATCTATGGAGTCATCTAGCAACGAGGGAGGAGTGGATCTACATACCCTTGTAGATCGCGCGCGGAAGCGTTCAAGAGAACGGGGTTGATGGAGTCGTACTCGTCGTGATCCAAATCACAGATGATCCTAGCGCCGAACGGACGGCACCTCCGCGTTCAACACACGTACGGAGCAGCTGTTGGGGAACGTAGCAGAAATTCAAAATTTTCCTACGTGTCACCAAGATCTATCTATGGAGAGACTAGCAACGAGGGGAAGGAGAGTGCATCTACATACCCTTGTAGATTGCTAAGCGGAAGCGTTCAAGTGAACGGGGTTGATGGAGTCGTACTCGTCGTGATTCAGATCACCGATGATCCTAGTGCCGAACGGACGGCACCTCCGCGTTCAACACACGTACAGCTCGACGATGTCTCCCACGCCTTGATCCAGCAAGGAGAGAGGGAGAGGTTGAGGAAGACTCCATCCAGCAGCAGCACAACAGCGTGGTGGTGATGGAGGAGCGTGGCAATCATGCAGGGCTTCGCCAAGCACCTACGGGAGAGGAGGAGGTGTCACGGGAGGGAGGGAGGCGCCAAGGGCTCAGGTATGGATGCCCTCCCTCCCCTCCACTATATATAGGGGCAGGGGAGAGGGGGGAGGCGCAGCCTTGCCCCTTCCTCCAAGGAAGGGGTGCGGCTAAGAGGGGGAGAGGAGTCCATCCTCCCCAAGGCACCTCGGAGGTGCCTTCCCCTTTGAGGACTCTCCCCTTTTTCCTATATCTTGGCGCATGGGCCTCTAGGGGCTGGTGCCCTTGGCCCATGTAGGCCAAGGCGCACCCCCTACAGCCCATGTGGCCCCCGGGGCAGGTGGCCCCACCCGGTGGGCCCCGGGACCCTTCCGGTGGTCCCGGTACAATACCGATGACCCCGAAACTTGTCCCGATGGCCGAAACAGGACTTCCTATATATAAATCTTTACCTCCGGACCATTCCGGAACTCCTCGTGACGTCCGGGATCTCATCTGGGACTCCGAACAACATTCGGTAACCACATACAAACTTCCTTTATAACCCTAGCGTCATCGAACCTTAAGTGTGTAGACCCTACGGGTTCGGGAGACATGTAGTCATGACCGAGATGTTCTCCGGTCAATAACCAACAGCGGGATCTGGATACCCATGTTGGCTCCCACATGTTCCACGATGATCTCATCGGATGAACCACGATGTCAAGGACTCAATCAATCCCGTATACAATTCCCTTTGTCTAGCGGTATGGTACTTGCCCGAGATTCGATCGTCGGTATACCGATACCTTGTTCAATCTCGTTACCGGCAAGTCTCTTTACTCGTTCCGTAACACATCATCCCGTGATCAACTCCTTGATCACACTGTGCACATTATGATGATGTCCTACCGAGTGGGCCCAGAGATACCTCTCCGTTTACACGGAGTGACAAATCCCAGTCTCGATTCGTGCCAACCCAACAGACACTTTCAGAGATACCCGTAGTGTACCTTTATAGCCACCCAGTTACGTTGTGATGTTTGGCACACCCAAAGCACTCCTACGGTATCCGGGAGTTGCACAATCTCATGGTCTAAGGAAATGATACTTGACATTAGAAAAGCTTTAGCATACGAACTACATGATCTTGTGCTAGGCTTAGGATTGGGTCTTGTCCATCACATCATTCTCCTAATGATGTGATCCCGTTATCAACGACATCCAATGTCCATGGTCAGGAAACCGTAACCATCTATTGATTAACGAGCTAGTCAACTAGAGGCTTACTAGGGACATGGTGTTGTCTATGTATCCACACATGTATCTGAGTTTCCTATCAATACAATTCTAGCATGGATAATAAAGATTATCATGAACAAGGAAATATAATAATAATCAATTTATTATTGCCTCTAGGGCATATTTCCAACAGCAGCGACGTCTCCTCCTTCTTGATCCAGCAAGGGGGAAGGAGAGGTTGATGGAGATCCAGCAGCATGACGGCGTGGTGGTGGAAGTAGCGGGATTCCAACAGGGCTTCGCCAAGCGCTGCGGGAGGAGGGAGATGTGTCATGGGAGGGAGAGGGAGGCGCCAGGGCTTAGGTATGGTTGCCCTCCCTTCCCCCCACTATATATAGGGCCAAGGGAGAGGGGGAGGGCGCAGCCTTGCCCCTTCCTCCAAGGAAGGGTGCGGCCAAGGGGGGGGGAGGAGTCCATCCTCCCCAAGGCACCTCGAAGGTGCCTTCCCCCTTTAGGACTCTCCCCTCCTCTTGTCCCTTTGGCGCATTGGCCTCTAGGGGCTGGTGCCCTTGGCCCATGTAGGCCAAGGCGCACCCCCTACAGCCCATGTGCCCCCCCGGGGCAGGTGGCCCCACCCGGTGGACCCCGGGGACCCTTTCGGTGGTCCCGGTACAATACCGGTGACCCCGAAACTTGTCCCGATGGCCGAAATAGCACTTCCTATATATAATTCTTTACCTCCGGACCATTCCGGAACTCCTCGTGACGTCCGGGATCTCATCCGGGACTCCGAACAACTTTCGGGTTACCGCATACTAATATCTCTATAACCCTAGCGTCACTGAACCTTAAGTGTGTAGACCCTACGGGTTTGGGAGACATGCAGACATGACCGAGATGACTCTTCGGTCAATAACCAACAGCGGGATCTGGATACCCATGTTGGCTCCCACATGTTCCACGATGATCTCATCGGATGAACCACGATGTCAAGGACTTAATCAATCCCGTATACAATTCCCTTTGTCTAGCGGTACGATACTTGCCCGAGATTCGATCGTCGGTATCCCGATACCTTGTTCAATCTCGTTACCGGCAAGTCTCTTTACTCGTTCCATAACACATCATCCCGTGATAAACTCCTTGATCACATTGTGCACATTATGATGATGTCCTACCGAGTGGGCCCAGAGATACCTCTCCGTTTACACGGAGTGACAAATCCCAGTCTCGATTCGTTCCAACCCAACAGACACTTTCGGAGATACCCGTAGTGCACCTTTATAGTCACCCAGTTACGTTGTGACGTTTGGTACACCCAAAGCAGTCCTACGGTATTCGGGAGTTGCACAATCTCATGGTCTAAGGAAATGATACTTGACATTAGAAAAGCTTTAGCATATGAACTACATGATCTTTTGCTAGGCTTAGGATCGGGTCTTGTCCATCACATCATTCTCCTAATGATGTGATCCCGTTATCAATGACATCCAATGTCCATGGTCAGGAAACTGTAACCATCTATTGATCAACGAGCTAGTCAACTAGAGGCTTACTAGGGACATGGTGTTGTCTATGTATCCACACATGTATCTGAGTTTCCTATCAATACAATTATAGCATGGATAATAAACGATTATCATGAACAAGGAAATATAATAATAAGCAATTTATTATTGCCTCTAGGGCATATTTCCAACAGTCTCCCACTTGCACTAGAGTCAATAATCTAGTTCACATCGTCATGTGATTAACACTCACAGGTCACATCGCCATGTGACCAACATCCAAAGAGTTTACTAGTGTCACTAAACTAGTTCACATCATCATGTGATTAAGACTCAATGAGTTCTGGGTTTGATCATGTTTTGCTTGTGAGAGAGGTTTTAGTCAACGGGTCTGCAACATTCAGATCCGTATGTACTTCGCAAATTTCTATGTCATCTTGTAGATGCAACTACTACGCTACATTTGGAGCTATTCCAAACAACTGTTCTACTATACAAATCCAGTTTACTATTCAGAATAATCTGGATTAGTGTCAAAGTTTGCATCGGCGTAACCCTTTACGACGAACTCTTTTACCACCTCCATAATCGAGAAAATTCCTTAGTCCACTAGTTACTAAGGATAACTTTGACCACTATCTTGTGATCCATTCTTGGATCACTCTTGTACCCCTTGACTGACTCATGGCAAGGCACACTTCAGGTGCGGTACACAGCATAGCATACTGTAGAGAGCCTATGATAAAAGCATAGGGGACGACCTTCGTCCTTCCTCTTTCTTCTGCCGTGGTCGAGCTTTAAGTCTTAACTTCATACCTTACAACTCAGGCAAGAACTCCTTCTTTGACTGATCCATCTTGAACACCTTCAAGATCATGTCAAGGTATGTGCTCATTTGAAAGTACCATTAAGAATTTTGATCTATCCTTATAGATCTTGATGCTCAATGTTCAAGTAGCTTAATCCAGGCTTTCCATTGAAAAATACTTTCCAAATAACCCTATATGCTTTCCAGAAATTCTACGTCATTTCTGATCAACAATATGTCAACATATATTTATCAGAAATTCTATAGTGCTCCCACTCACTTCTTTGGAAATACAAGTTTCTCATAAACTTTGTATACACCCAAAACTTTGATCATCTTATCAAAGCATACATTCCAACTCCGAGATGCTTACTCCAGTCCCTAGAAGGATTGCTGGAGCTTTGCATACTTATTAGCATCTTTCAGGATTGACAAAACCTTCCGGTTTGTATCACATACAACCTTTCCTCAAAAAACGTCGAGGAAACAATGTTTTGACATCCTATCTGCAAGATTTCATAAATAATGCAGTAATCGCTAATATAATTCCAACAGACTCTTAGCATCGCTACGAGTGAGAAAGTCTCATCGTAGTCAACTCCTTGAACTTGTCGGAAAACATCTTAACGACAAGTCGAGCTTTCTTAATGGTGACATTTATCATCATTGTCCGTCTTCCTTTTAAAATCCATCTGCACTCAACAGCCTTACGACCATCGAGCTGTTCTGCCAAAGTCTACACTTTGTTTTCATACATGGATCCTCTCTCGGATTTTATGGCCTCGAGCCATTTATCGGAATCCGGGCCCACCATCGCTTCTCCATAGCTCGTAGGTTCATTGTTGTCTAGCAACATGACTTCCAAGACAGGATTACGTACCACTATGAAGTAGTATGCATCCTTGTCATCCCACGAGGTTTGGTAGTGACTTGATCTGAAGTTTCATGATCACTATCATAAGCTTCCACTTCAATTGGTGTAGGTGCCACAGGAACAACTCCCTGTGCTTTGCCACACACTAGTTGAAGAGACGGTTCAATAACCTCATCAAGTCTCCACCATCCTCCCACTCAATTCTTTCGAGAGAAACTTTTCCTCGTGAAAGGACCCGATTCTAGAAACAATCCCTTATTGCTTTCGGATCTGAGACAGGAGGTATACCCAACTTTTTTGGGTGTCCTATGAAGATGCATTTATCCGCTTTGGGTTCGAGCTTATCAGCCTGAAACTTTTTCACATAAGCGTCGCAGCCCCAAACTTTTAAGAAATGACAGCTTAGGTTTCTCTAAACCATAGTTCATACGGTGTCATCTCATCGGAATTACGTGGTGCCCTATTTAAAGTGAATGTGGTTGTCTCTAATGCCTAACCCATAAACTATCGTGGTAATTCGATAAGAGACATCATGGTATGCATCATATCCAATAGGGTGCAGTTATGATGTTCGGACACACCATCACACTATGGTGTTCCAGGCTGTATTAGTTGTGAAACAATTTCCACAATGTCTTAATTCTGTGCCAAACTCGTAATTCAGATATTCATCTCTATGATCATATCATAGATACTTTATCCTCTTGTCACGACGATCTTTCAACTTCACCCTGAAATTACTTGAACCTTTCAATAATTCAGACTCGTGATTCATCAAGTAAATATACTCAACATCTACTCAAATCATCTGTGAAGTAAGAACATAACGATATCCACTACATGCCTCAGCACTCATTGGACTGCACACATCAAAATGTATTACTTCCAACAAGTTGCTTTCTAGTTCCATTTTACTGAAAACGAGGCTTTCAGTCATCTTGCCCATGTGGTATGATTTGCATGTCTCAAGTGATTCAAAATCAAGTGAGTCCAAACGCTCCATTTGCATGGAGTTTCTTCATGCATATACACCAATAGACATGGTTCGCATGCCTCAAACTTTTCAAAAACGAGTGAGCCCAAAGATCCATCAACATGGAGCTTCTTCATGCGTTTTATACCGATATGACTTACGTGGCAGTGCCACAAGTAGGTGGTACTATCATTACTATCTTATATCTTTTGGCATGAACATGTGTATCACTATGATCGAGATTCAATGAACCATTCATTTTAGGTGCAAGACCGTTGAAGGTATTATTCAAATAAACAGAGTAACCATTATTCTCCTTAAATGAATAACCGTATTGCGATAGACATAATCCAGTCATGTCTATGCTCAACGCAAACACCAAATAACAATTATTTAGGTTTTAATACCAATCTCGATGGTAGAGGGAGCGTACGATATTTGATCAACCTTGGAAATACTTCCAACACATATCGTCATCTCACCTTTAGCTAGTCTCCGTTTATTCCGTAGCTTTTATTTCGAGTTACTAACACTTAGCAACCGAACCGGTATCTAATACCCTGGTGCTACTAGGAGTACTAGTAAAGTACACATTAACACAATGTATATCCAATATACTTCTATCGACCTTGCCAGCCTTCTCATCTACCAAGTATCTAGGGTAATTCTGCTCCAGTGGTTGTTCCCCTTATTACAGAAGCACTTAGTCTCGGGTTTGGGTTAAACCTTGGGTCTATTCACTAGAGCAGCAGCTGAATTGCCGTTTCATGAAGTATCCCTTCTTGCCCTTGCCCTTCTTGAAACTAGTGGTTTCACCAACCATCAACAATTGATGCTCCTTCTTGATTTCTACTTTGGTGTCAAACATCGCGAATATCTCAAAGATCATCATATATGTCCCTGATATATTATAGTTCATCACGAAGCTCTAGCAGCTTGGTGGTAATGACTTCGGAGAAACATCACTATCTTATCTCGAAGATCAACTCCCACTCGATTCAAATGATTGTTGTACTCAGACAATCTGAGCACAAGCTCAACAATTGAGCTTTTCTCCCTTAGTTTGCAGGCTAAGAAAATCGTCGGAGGTCTTATACCTCTTGACGTGGGCACGAGCCTGAAATCCCAATTTCAGCCCTCGAAACATCTCATATGTCTCGCGACGTTTCAAAACGTCTTCGGTGCCTCAACTCTAAACCGATTAACTGAACTATCACGTAGTTATCAAAATGTGTATGTCAGATGTTCGCAACATCCACAGACAACGTTCGAGGTTCAGCACACTGAGCGGTGCATTAAGGACATAAGCCTTCTATGAAGCAATGAGGACAATTCTCAGTTTACGGACCTAGTCCGCATAATTGCTACTATCAACTTTCAACTAAATTTTCTCTAGGAACATATCTAAACAGTAGAACTATAGCGCGAGCTACGACATAATTTGCGAAGACCTTTTGACTATGTTCAGGATAATTAAGTTCATCTTATGAACTCCCACTCAGATAGACATCCCTCCAGTCTTCTAAGTGATTACATGATCCGAGTCAACTAGGCCGTGTCCGATCATCACGTGAGACGGACTAGTCAACATCAGTGAACATCTTCATGTTGATCGTATCTACCATACGACTCATGCTCGGCCTTTCGGTCTCTTGTGTTCCGAGGCCATGTCTGTACACATGCTAGGCTCGTCAAGTCAACCTAAGTGTTTTGCGTGTGTAAATCTGTCTTACACCCGTTGTATGTGAACGTTAGAATCTATCACACCCGATCATCACGTGGTGCTTCGAAACAACGAACTGTCGCAACGGTGCACAGTTAGGGGGAACACTTTCTTGAAATTTTAATGAGGGATCATCTTATTTACTACCGTCGTTCTAAGCAAATAAGATGTATAAACATGATAAACATCACATGCAATCAAATAATAGTGACATGATATGGCCAATATCATATAGCTCCTTTGATCTCCATCTTGGGGCTCCATGATCATCTTGTCACCGGCATGACACCATGATCTCCATCATCATGATCTCTATCATCGTGTCTTCATGAAGTTGTCTCGTCAACTATTACTTCTACTACTATAGCTAACGGTTTGCAATAAAGTAAAGTAATTACATGACGTTTATGTTAACACGCAGGTCATAAATAAATTAAGACAACTCCTATGGCTCCTGCCGGTTGTCATACTCATCGACATGCAAGTCGTGATTCCTATTACAAGAACATGATCAATCTCATACATCACATATATCATTCATCACATCCTTTTGGCCATATCACATCACATAGCAAACCCTGCAAAAACAAGTTAGACGTCCTTTAATTGTTGTTTGCATGTTTTACGTGGCTGCTATGGGTTTCTAGCAAGAACGTTTCTTACCTACGCAAAAACCACAACGTGATATGCCAATTGCTATTTACCCTTCATAAGGACCCTTTTCATCGAATCCGATCCGACTGAAGTGGGAGAGACAGACACCCGCTAGCCACCTTATGCAACTAGTGCATGTCAGTCGGTGGAACCAGTCTCACGTAAGAGTACGTGTAAGGTCGGTCCGGGCCGCTTCATCCCACAATGTCGCCGAATCAAGATTGGACTAGTAATGGTAAGCATATTGAACAAAATCAACGCCCACAACTACTTTGTGTTCTACTCGTGCATAGAAACTACGCATAGACCTAGCTCATGATGCCACTGTTGGGGAACGTAGCATAAATTCAAAATTTTCCTACGTGTCACCAAGATCTATCTATGGAGTCATCTAGCAACGAGGGAGGAGTGGATCTACATACCCTTGTAGATCGCGCGCGGAAGCGTTCAAGAGAACGGGGTTGATGGAGTCGTACTCGTCGTGATCCAAATCACCGATGATCCTAGCGCCGAACGGAGCAGCGACGTCTCCTCCTTCTTGATCCAGCAAGGGGGAAGGAGAGGTTGATGGAGATCCAGCAGCACGACGGCGTGGTGGTGGAAGTAGCGGGATTCCAACAGGGCTTCGCCAAGCGCTGCGGGAGGAGGGAGATGTGTCATGGGAGGGAGAGGGAGGCGCCAGGGCTTAGGTATGGTTGGCCTCCCTTCCCCCCACTATATATAGGGCCAAGGAAGAGGGGGAGGGCGCAGCCTTGCCCCTTCCTCCAAGGAAGGGTGCGGCCAAGGGGGGGGGGAGGAGTCCATCCTCCCCAAGGCACCTCGAAGGTGCCTTCCCCCTTTAGGACTCTCCCCTCCTCTTGTCCCTTTGGCGCATGGGCCTCTAGGGGCTGGTTCCCTTGGCCCATGTAGGCCAAGGCGCACCCCCTACAGCCCATGTGGCCCCCCGGGGCAGGTGGCCCCACCCGGTGGACCCCCGGGACCCTTCCGGTGGTCCCGGTACAATACAGGTGACTCCGAAACTTGTCCCGATGGCCGAAATAGCACTTCCTATATATAATTCTTTACCTCCGGACCATTCTGGAACTCCTCGTGACGTCCGGGATCTCATCCGGGACTCCGAACAACTTTCGGGTTACCGCATACTAATATCTCTATAACCCTAGCGTCACTGAACCTTAAGTGTGTAGACCCTACGGGTTTGGGAGACATGCAGACATGACCGAGATGACTCTTCGGCCAATAACCAATAGCGGGATCTGGATACCCATGTTGGCTCCCACATGTTCCACGATGATCTCATCGGATGAACCACGATGTCAAGGACTTAATCAATCCCGTATACAATTCCCTTTGTCTAGCGGTACGATACTTGCCCGAGATTCGATCGTCGGTATCCCGATACCTTGTTCAATCTCGTTACCGGCAAGTCTCTTTACTCGTTCCGTAACACATCATCCCGTGATAAACTCCTTGATCACATTCTGCAAATTATGATGATGTCCTACCGAGTGGGCCCAGAGATACCTCTCCGTTTACACGGAGTGACAAATCCCAGTCTCGATTCGTGCCAACCCAACAGACACTTTCGGAGATACCCGTAGTGCACCTTTATAGTCACCCAGTTACGTTGTGACGTTTGGTACACCCAAAGCACTCCTACGGTATCCGGGAATTGCACAATCTCATGGTTTAAGGAAATGATACTTGACATTAGAAAAGCTTTAGCATACGAACTACATGATCTTTTGCTAGGCTTAGGATTGGGTCTTGTCCATCACATCATTCTCCTAATGATGTGATCCCGTTATCAATGACATCCAATGTCCATGGTCAGGAAACCGTAACCATCTATTGATCAACGAGCTAGTCAACTAGAGGCTTACTAGGGACATGGTGTTGTCTATGTATCCACACATGTATCTGAGTTTCCTATCAATACAATTATAGCATGGATAATAAACGATTATCATGAACAAGGAAATATAATAATAATCAATTTATTATTGCCTCTAGGGCATATTTCCAACATCTAGTGCATATCATGTGTAGTCTGATGATAGCTTCATGTTGAAGGTATACTATGCTTGTCGATATATAGTTGAAAGTATAGATGCATGCATAAATGTGTTGACGTGCATATCATGTGTACTCCTACAATGAATACACAACAAGTGTTGTATTGTGCATGTGGACATGCATTCGGGCATCCATATCATGCGTTGTTCAACAATGGCTGCATGATGAACTAGTAATTTTTCCCATTGACACATGGTTGGTAGGGTGCATCAATGCAAGTATACTTGCACTCACTTGCATATCATGCGTAGTTCTCATGATGGTGGCGGAACATAGCTTGACTATGCCAATTGACACACAATTAGGATGTGCATATCATGTGTAATTTGATAATGACAACTAGATGAACCTATACCAAGCCCATCAACACGTAGTTGGAAGAGTGCATGCATGTATACATGCGCTAGTGTTCATATTATGTGTAGCACAATCACAACTGCACAATGAAACTATAGTACGTAATCCGATACTGGCCACACGGTAAACCTACATCATGTCGGCTAACTCATAGTCTGAAGGATGCATGCATGCATTTATATATGCGGTGGCTTGCATATAATGTGTAGTCTGATGAGGGTTGCACAACAAAGCTATACTATATATGCCCATTGATACGCAAGTAGGATGTGAATAGCATGTGTAATCCGACATCACACAGAATTACACAAATATTTTTGACATTAGTATGCACAATAATGGCATCAGACTAGCAGTATAGTTCCAAATATCAGTAAATTAGTTCATAGGAGTACAAATCCATCATCTAAACTAAATAGCTAGGTTCACATATGTATATGAACCACCCAAAAGCAAGGCCTACACAAGTCAACATAGTATAATGCAACATGTAGTGGCATCAGCTAAACAACAAGGTTCACGTATGCATAGTGCTCCAAAAAGCAACAATTCATCTCTCACATTTTCGGCACATGAGTGCAATCCAGCTTCTGTTTGCTTCTTGTGTTCTTCGACAGAGGACATCTTTTGCTTCTTGTGTTCTTTGCTAGGCTATCATGTATTATATAGGACACATATTCTTAGATGCTTCAAGATGTGGACACTTGCAACAATGCAGACTTTTCAGAACTGAGCTTGACTTTGCCCTTTTACCACCTCCTTTTTTGTTCTTAGTAGCACTATTTTTAGTTTCGTCTACGGCTACATTACAAAACCATATTATACCAGTTCACACCTAATTAGGACGTGCATGTCCTAATTAGGTGTGAACTGGTATAATATGGTTGGAAAGGTGCATGCTTGTATACATGCACTAGTGTGCATATTATGTGTAGTGACGACGGCTGCACAATGAAGCTATACTATGTCGTCTAACATTGGTTGCATTAGCTACAAAGCTACTGCATGCCGACAAGTAGTTGGAAGGGTGCATGCATGTATAGACACACATGCCCCAACGTCATATCATGTGTAGTCCGACGACAGTTGCACAACAAAGCTATACTATACCCATTGATAAACAATTGAAACGTGTGTGTATTATGAGTAGTCCGACAATGGACATACGATTAGCCTATACGATGCCCGTCGGCACGTAGTTGGAAGGGTGCTTGCATGCATGTATACATGACATGCATATCATGTGTAGCCCAACAATAGACACACGATAAACTTATTATGTGCCCATTGATACGTAATTGGGTTGATGCATGCACGCATGTATACTTGCATTATTGTGCATATCATGTGTGGTCCAGCAATGGATGCACAATGATGTAATATTATGTAGGTTCACCCATCCACCATGTTGGGGGTGATCTTGATGTCATCTACCGAAGTTGTGGATCATTGGTGTTCAGGGTGATACTAGTAGCCCAAAGATAATATTGCCAGTGCATGTTCCTCTAACTTGACATTCACCACAAAGCGTGTATTTACAAACTACTTATGCTACGTTGAGTTGTTTAAGTGTAACATCGACAACGGATATATGTCGACGTTGGAACAATATAAATGTAGATTATATGAGAGGGTGAAGGGAGGTTAATACAAAATAAAGACAAGAGGGTAAAGAAAAATGAGAAATCCATGCGTCGAACATCAAAGCAACATGAAGTTCACTCTAAGTGGATTTTGGATTTCACTAAATCGCATGCTGTTTAATTATGTCATGTTCAACCTTTTTGTAAGACTTATGTTTTCCCATGTCTCATTATATTTCTAACATTGTTTAAATCTTAAGTAATGAGTAATGAGTTTTTATTCTGTGCAATATAAATTTAGATACCAACTCTCTCTCTCTCTCTCTCTCTCTCTCTCTCTCTCTCTCTCTCTCTCTCTCTCAAATTTCATCGAAGACTAGTAAATTGCTCGTACGCTATTCCGGGGAAAAAGCAAAAATCTAACTTTAGTTCATAAAGTTGGACGATATTTTTTATATTGAAAAAAAATTCTCTCAGATGTAACCACTCAGTATTATTTATTTTTAAATGCTAGAAAATAAATGGCATTTAAAAATATATGATCTCTGATGAAACTATTTTTGATGAAAAATCCAACTGTACAACTTCTACCTAGTTTATCAAGTAGTTTACTTGTTAGTTATTTGTCAAATATAGACCAACTTCACCACACACTTTATAGAAAGTCATGTACATTAAATCAGTGACAGTCTATTCATATTTATTGAATCATCATTACTTTTCACAATAGCGTATACCACTATGCATCCAAAATTAGTTATGCATGCAAGGACCGTTGGAATGGAGTTGAAGGGGCACATGCAAGCATGCCCATGCATGAGTGGGAGATGAAATTAAAGGGTACATGCACGCATGCCTATGCCTGCGGCGTTGAAATGGTTCATGCGTGCACACATGTGTTGTACTGCATATCATGTCTAGTTCGACAATGCCCGCATGATGAACATATATTGTTCCCAATGACGCGTAGTTGGAAGGGTGCATGCATGTAAAAATGCTTTGATGTGCGTATATATCATGTGTTGTTTCATTGACGGTTGTAGAATAAATCTAGATTATGCCAATTGACACACAATTAGGAAGTGCATATCATGTGCAATCTGACAATGACCCAGCGACAAAACCTATACCAAGCCCATGGACAACAATTCTTAAAAATTGTTGGGCATGACGATGAGGTCAACCAAGAAGGTGGCAACGACAGCGGGGCAACATGGCGGCAGTTCTAGCGTGCGAGACGAGAGCGATCTTGGCGCAGTGGCGTGGTAGGGAGTGCAAGAGTGAAGTAGTGCAAGCCTGTGTGGGGGTGGGAGGGGCACGTGATTTAGGAGTGAATCGAGGAAGGTATATGATATATAATATCGGAAAAAAAATCAAAACTAGTGAGGCGTCGATTTATGAAGCGGGGAAACGCCGTGCGAGGATGAGGAAAATGGGAAACTTGGGGCTCTTTTGGTTCACTTGATTTGAAAAACAGTTAATAGGAAAAAAAACACATGATTATGATAGGGTTGTATATGCAAAATATAGGATTGTGTAAACAATACGAATCCGCAAAACTCGGCGTCTGATTCGTATTAATTGGAGAATACGAGAATCCTAAAAACCAGAGCCAACTCAAGGCTAAAACATATGTTCCTTTGTCTAGTAATAGCTTGGTGCATAATAAGAATGTAATAAAGAGTTTTGAGTGGATTGTAAACTTTTATTATTGTTTCTCTATATGGAACCTAATCCAAAGAAAAGGTTCCTCCAACTTATTCCATGTTGGTAGTTTTGAATGACGGATGAATTAGCTTAGCCGGTTATAATAATGAGGAAGTGCACAGTGTAAAGATTATGAGCGAAAGTAAAAAAAGAAAAAAAAAAGAGAGAGAACGGGGGCGTCCGCGCGGGACGGGAGATCCAGCTAGATTCGCTGCGGTGCACCGTCGGGTCACGCCAGCTGGGCGGCCAGCGGAGAGCCGTCCGATCGGGGCGGATCCGTCGGCTGCGAGCAGGCCCACGGCCTCTATTTAATGGCCCCCGTCTCGCACGGGAAGGCAGCAGCCTCGCCCGTCACACGCTCCGCCCAACGCCACACGCTCGGGCCTCACCACGCTCCTCCCCTCCCTCCCTCCCTCCCTCCCTCCCCTGCACCGCGCGGCCGCGGCCACGCCCACGCCCGCCCTGCGCCGCGGCGAAAGGCCTCAGCAGGTAGATGCACCGCTCCCTTCTCATCCGCGTGCGTGCGTGCGTGCGTGGATCCGGGTGGTGCTGCGCCCGCGTATGGAGATCGACGAACAGAGGCTCTCTAAGTCGCGCTTGGTTTCGATTTTCTGGTGGTTTTGCTCTCTCGGTTGCCGGATTCGTGGCGGTTGGATCTAGCTACGTAGTAGGAGGAGGAGCACTGCTCCTCGCGCTGTTGGTTGATTGTTTCGATTCCTCTCACCTTTGCGGTTTTCTGTCTGTCTCTAGTAGTTGGGTGGAATTCCAAACCCGTGTCACGATTTATTTATCTGGATGATGATTGATGCGGTCGTTAAATCCGCTACTGTGTCGTTTTATTTATTTGTGGGCAGTGCGAGATTCATTCCGGTACTAGCTAGCTAGAGCATGCGCGATTAAGATCTGGAATCTCTCGGTGGATTTGTTGTTTTGGTTCGTCTTGCCTTTGCCCAATCCATGGGTTTCTGTCCCGAGTAGTTCGTTTGAAATCCAAACTCGTGCCACGATTATTTATTTGGTTGATTGATGCGCTCGTGAAATCCGCTACTGTGTTGTGGGCAGTGCACGAGAGGTTCATTCCGGTAGAAACTAGCTTAGAGCATGCGTGATTATGATCTGATATCTCTCGGTCGATTTCATGTTTTGGTGGTTCCTGATTTTCTCTCCTTGTGGTGCATGGCGCAGGCGAGGACATGGAGAGGCCGGCGGGCATTGCCGCGTACAAGGCCGGCGGACATGGAGAAGCTCGGGGACGTCCTGCCCGGGCCGCTTCCCTCGCCCAGCTCCCTCGTCCAGGTCTTCCCCAGCCCGCTTCAGAAGCCGGTCATCGCCGACGACGACTTCAAGACGCCTTCGCTCCCTCCGGTGCTGCCGTGCCCCTCAGCGCCCGTGCCGCCTGTGCCGCCCCCGCCCGCCGACGACGACTTCAAGACGCCTTCGCTCCCTCCGGTGCTGCCTGTGCCGCCCCCGCCCGCCGACGACGACTACGCCAGGCGCTGGAGCGCCGCGGGGTTCGCCCTCCTGGCCGGGGCACTCTACTTCGCCCACACCAGGGCGGGACGGCCGACGCCACCGACGCCCGACGCCAGGAGCCTCGACGTACCTGAGGCTGAGCCAGCCACTCCCGGCGCCACCGAGCCTGACCCCATCGACGAGGACACCCGGGCCAGAGCACGTTTTCTCATGTTTGTTCTGCTTTTCGGCACCCTGTGCTTTCCTGCCGATTTCGCATGGACCACCACGGAGTAGATCGATGGTGTGGCATTCGGCCAGTACGTCTTCTCGTACATTCTTCCTGTTCCTGTTACGGTGCATCGATTTTGTCGCGGAAACTACCTTTTTGTCTTGATTTCTAGTCGTGGACCTGAAACACGAGGGACGGCTGAACTGGAGATTTTAGTGCTTCAAGTTGTTAGGATTTTTGCAAGTCGTGCAGATGCTGTGCCAGGAATAAAAGCAGTCTATATTGATATGAATGCAGGTACAGATTATGAGGAATGTCATGGAAGTGCTTAGATCGGGTAACTGTTGCATGTTCCTACCTCATGTTGAAGTTCTTGTTGTATGTTAAGATTGATATTTAACCTGGTCAAATGGTTGTCCTAAGAGGAAAATGTTAATTGCACTGGACTGTTTTATCTTTTGCTCTTGGTTCATATTATCTTAGGCGCACACAGTAACATCGTTTATAGTTAGTACTTTTATGTTAAAGTGCATGTTTTTTTGCATGAAAGTCAATTAGATCCAGATGGTCACCTTAAAGGTCAGCATTGTTCTTGTTTGGTATTTCTGCCACCTGCTGATGGACAACAGATCCTTGTAATGCTACTTGTCGTTGAAATGCTGCAGCAACACGGGCAGAGCATTCCTCCCTCCCCTCCCCGCGTCGCTCCCATGTGGCGACCGGGGGGGAAACCCTTGCCGCCGGCTTCGGGCCTCCTCTCGCCCCTTCCCTCCCTCGCCGCCGCCGGACCACGCTGCCGGGCAAAGCCCACCGGCGCCGGTGGCGGCGGGGCTCATCTTCATCCCGCTCAGAGGCTGTTGATGCGGGGCGGCGGCGGACGACAGTGCTTCGCGCTGGTGCGGGGGGCGGAGGTGCGGCGGCGGGCCCTGGCGGCGGGGTAGCGAGGGCTTGGTGGCGGCGCGGTGGGCTGCACGGGGCGGCTCGTGCTCGTGGCTGCGGTGGCGGCCAGGTCTGGGCTCAGCCAGATCTGGCGATCCGGCGGGCGCGG
>NC_041392.1:23447787-23451363 GCF_002162155.2 Triticum dicoccoides | reverse complement strand
CGTCTCGCCGGCGGGCGCGGGTGCTTCCGCTGCTGCGTGCAGCGCGGTGGTCGGGCTCAGGGCGGGCGCACGTGCTGGTGGTGCGCGCTGGCCGTCCTCCAGTCGGGGCTCCCCTGTTCCGGCCCCTGGACGGCGGCGAGCGGCGCGGGATGGCTCTCCCGGTGAGTGCGCTTGGCTGCGGGTGCGGGCCGGCTTCGTGCTTCTTGTCGATGGTTGGGCCGGCTGCTGTTGGTGGCCTCGCGTCGAGCTGCGGCGGGCGCCATGGTGAGGCGACACGGGGGTGTGTCCGGTGGGGAGTTCTCAGGAGGGATGGGAGACCCCGATGGCCACCCTTCGCCGGTGCAGGGGTGCGCCGGTCCGGATGCGTCCGCTCCTCCTTCCCCTTTCCTCGGTTATGTGCTCTTTGTTGGGGCTCTGGCGATGTTCGAGGTAGGGCGGTTGCTGGCATCTTCATAGGCGGGGGCTGCCAGTCAGGCCAAAGCCAAGGCCTTTGGGTGTTCATGGAGCTGCTTGGATGTTGGGCGGCGGCCCTGGCGGCGGGAGACGCGGTGTTCGTGGGCGGAGCGCGCGTCTTGGGTGCGGTCGGGCAGCCATGGCCACGTGGGTGGCATGGTTGGTGATGTTTGGCAAAGCATGGTGGTTTGGAAGAGGGTTAACACGGGAGTACATAACTTGCCCGGTCTTCTCCGGCCGACGGTGGCGGCCCCGCGGGCGTCGTTTCCTTCATGGAGGCTCCGTCGTGGTGTTCTCTTCTCTCCTTGTTGCTCCGGGTGAAAACTTGATCTCCGAGATCGGGCTGTGGCGGCTTTTGGTGTCGTGCCCTTCTTGAAGGCACCGCCTTGGAGTCCATCCTTCGCCATTGTCCCGCTTCACTTCTTCTCGGTGGCTAGGTCTCGGAAGGTCCTCGTCGGCCCCAAGTGTTTGGTAGTGTGCTTGGTGGTCGATTGGGTAGTGTTGCGGTGCATCGGCACCCTTGTATCTTGCCTTTGGTGTGTGTGGTGTGTGGGGGTTGCGTGTTGTACCCGGATTTGTACTTTTGGTCGTGGCTTTATATATGAACACTAGTGCAGAACCGGGCAATAGCACCGGTTCGTAAGGCCCTTTAGTGCCGGTTTAGGAACCGGCACTAAAGTTTCGGCACTAAAGCCCCCCCCCCCTTTAGTACCGGTTCAGCACGAACCGGTGCTAAAGGGAAACCACGTGGCACGAGCCAGCTCCGGGGGTCAGGAGCCCTTTAGTACCGGTTGGACTAAAAGGAAAAAGTCCATTTTAAACCCTGAATTTGTAGGTGTTCGGCGAAATGAACCTCCAAATCGAAATCCCGGTCGATTGCACCCTGAAATATGCAATCCCGGTCTAAATTAAACCCTGGCTACAGTTAACCGGGATTTGTCTAGCTGATGGGCCAAGGAGCGGCATGTCAGCAACTCAACGCACAGGCTTGATACATGACTGGGTAGTGTTGGGTAGTGTGCTTGGTGGTCGATTGGGTAGTGTTGCGGTGCATCGGCACCCTTGTATCTTGCCTTTGGTGTGTGGTGTGTGGGGGTTGCGTGTTGTACCCGGATTTGTACTTTTGGTCGTGGCTTTATATATAAACACTAGTGCAGAACCGGGCAATAGCACCGGTTCGTAAGGCCCTTTAGTGCCGGTTTAGGAACCGGCACTAAAGTTTCGGCACTAAAGCCCCCCCCCCCCTTTAGTACCGGTTCAGCACGAACCGGTGCTAAAGGGAAACCACGTGGCACGAGCCAGCTCCGGGGGCCGGGAGCCCTTTAGTACCGGTTGGACTAAAAGGAAAAAGTCCATTTTAAACCCTGAATTTGTAGGTGTTCGGCGAAATGAACCTCCAAATCGAAATCCCGGTCGATTGCACCCTGAAATATGCAATCCCGGTCTAAATTAAACCCTGGCTACAGTTAATCGGGATTTGTCTAGCTGATGGGCCAAGGAGCGGCATGTCAGCAACTCAACGCACAGGCTTGATACATGACTGGGTAGTGTTGGGTAGTGTGCTTGGTGGTCGATTGGGTAGTGTTGCGGTGCATCGGCACCCTTGTATCTTGCCTTTGGTGTGTGGTGTGTGGGGGTTGCGTGTTGTGGGGGTTGCGTGTGTGGGGGTTTCGCTGTTTAATACATGACTGGGCCGGCCCACCAACCCGCCCGTTGTTTCGTATCCTTTTCCGCGCGACAAAAAATTGTTGAAATTAAACAGCGAGTACCAGGACTCGATCCCACGACCGCGAAGACCAACCAAGAGCAACTACCCACTACACCACGAACAGTAACATGAACATTGCGGCGCAGAAATATATAAGAATAGACAGCAGCGTTGAGATTGGAAAACATTTCTTGAAAATTGCGAGCAGTTTTAAGATGCCGCACTTTTTTGTATTCCATATTTTTGGAAAAGTGAAGGTGTTTTGTAATTCAAAATGAAACGCGAACAAATTTTGCAAACCCCAAATAGATTCCAAAAACGCGAACAATTTTCAAAAAACAAATCTGAAAAACAAACAAATTACGAAAAACACGAACACTTTTTGAGATTGTGAACAGTTTTTAGTATTTTTAGAAAATATATAGCAGGAATGTTTTTAATTTAGCGACAAAAAAAGTTAAAACAAAAACATTTTTAAAAAGCGCACAAAATTTGTATTGTACGCATTTTGGACACGCGAATAAAAATGAAAAGGTGGTGGACCATAATTCAAACTCGCGGCAAATATATGATAGCATTTTTGAAAAAATATTAATAAATGAACATTTTTGTAATATATGTTGAACAAATTCGGAATAAATATTCAACAATTGTGCGATATACACTGAACAAATTTCTAATACAAGATGAACATTTTTTTAAATGAGTGAAATTTTTGGAAATTACTGTGAAGATTTCCTTAATATACGCAATGAATTTGTATATATACATGAAAAAGAAAAAAAAGATAGTAAAGAAATATTAAAGAAAAATAGCACGAACACTTTTTCAATTTTACAGTTTGTTTTTCAAAATCTATGAATTTTTTCCCAAATCCGTGTACTTTTATTTTGAAAACCCGTGAACTTCTTTCAAAATTGTTGAACTTTTTCTAAATCCGTGATCTTTTTTCAAAATTTGTAAACTATTTTTATTTTTGAAATTCTAGTTCAGAAGTTTCTTTTTTTCGATCAAACAGCACCAGCATGGGGTCTCGTGTTCGAGCAGAGTTTTTTTTTTTTGCTTTTTAATGAAAAAAATATGCGGGCCGGCCCAGCAGGGAGTAGCGCCCTTTGTGAATTTTGTTTTTTAATTGAAAAAACTAAAGCGGGCTGGCCCAGCAGGAGCTGGTGTGCGCCCTCTGCAAAATGTCCGAATCCCGGCCATCCAAACGACCTGAAGGTTCGATTTAGACCGGGATTGCATAGTTCAGGGTGGAATCGACCGGGATTTCGATTTGGGGGTTCATTTCGCCAAACCTCTACAATTCAGGGTTTAAAATAGACTTTTTCCGTACTAAAATGTTTGGGGGATTTTGGTTTTATGATTTCTTTTTCATTTAATTTTGTGTTTTCCATTTTAATTCTTTTTCGTTT
>NC_041392.1:23426054-23447602 GCF_002162155.2 Triticum dicoccoides | reverse complement strand
TGCTGGTATTTTACGGTACTACACATTGTACACGTTATGCATATATATATATATATATATATATATATATATATATATATATATATATATATATATATATAATTTCTAGTAGAACCAATCATATATATATCATCAATGTCTCACAAACCATATTAATTCACACATACACACATGTATAGCTATATACAATTTCTCCTACGTATGCATGTTGCCTTCGGAGCCAGTGGCATTAGCCTAATTGGTGCCTTCGGAGCACGATGGCAATTGGAAGTGGTTCATGACCTGGTCGATGAGGGCGGTAGCGGGTAATAGTATTCTCCCTTCGGATTTATGACCTGGTCGAGCAAAAATCCCGCTATTTCCTCTTGAAGTGCTTCTACGCGCTTCGTTTCTAGGAGCTTGTCCCGCACCTCTTTGAACTGTTAAGAAGAAGATCAATATGCATGTGTATTAGTTGTGTGACTAGATATCGATAATGGTGTAAAAATTGTGAATAGTGTTCTGACAAGCGTACTCATTCCTGTCTTTGAGATCTGCTCCTTTCGAACGCCATCATGCGAATGTTTTCGCAAACGCAGAATGCACACAGATCAGTCCCCTGCGCCTGCTTCAGGGCCTTTATTACGAGAATGGAATTTAATTTGATCAGATAATAATTAATCAAGCGTGATAATTAAAAAGATGGCAGCTAGCTAGCTAGCTAGCTAGTACTACTTAATTACTTACCTTGGATCGAAACCATTTCAGCTTTGGTTTCCATTCTCCTTCCGTGACGCTGATGAACCTTGCCCAAGCCCTGCCCGCCGACAAAGAAAATGAATAAAGGGGTTATTAAATAGTTCATATCATGAAATGACGAACTAAATAGGCCGAGATATATAATTAATAATGATTGGAATTACCTGTTGACTATCCCAAACAAGATGTTATAGTCACTATTTGCTTTGAGTAGCGAGTCCAGTATTTCAACTGTTCCGGCGTCAACTTTAATGATACACAAGATCCAGTGAAATATGCATGCACACACGTTTGCATGTCTTAATTAAGCGGGCATATGTAAGCAAAAACATGTAGCTAGCTAGTAGGCAAAAACAGAGAATTTGTAGTACAAGAAAGTGTGACTCACTGGAAGTTGTAAGGAAGTAGTATATCTTCATTGTATTTGAGGCGCTTCAAGAACTCTAGCATACTGTCCTCTACCTCTTTTTCATGATGCTTGTTTATTTTCCATGTGTATTCATTAACGGTGTTTGGGTCAAGGAACCCAATGCCATAGCGTCCACCTTTTCTTATTTCATACATCTTCATCATGCATAATACCACAGAAAAGAATATAGTGAGGATAATTACAGGTAATGATTGATCAAAAGAATCACTACAGCTAGCTTGAGACTTAAATTACAGAAAGAAATCACTTACAGATAATAGCAACTGACGATAGATTTGTCGAGTGCGTCTTGATTGTATAACTGAAACAGTTCAGAATACTGAACGGCCACAGCTTTCTCATGGTAGTAATCATCCTTCTTGACATACACCATGAGGGACTCTCGATCGGATCTCTTGGTAATGTCCATGTACCATTGATGCAATTCATACATTCTTGTTGGGAGCTTGTTGACATCTTCTGGCTCGACCAAAGGTTGGCCCCGGACATATTTCCGTTTTATTTCCTCCTCTGTAATCCCAGGCATGTCCTCGATCTCGAGGAGTTGTCCAACAGTGATCTTGAGTTCTTCAACCTGCATTATATGCTCCTGGGTTATTACCACATCGCCCACCTCGGGAACGTAAACTGTTTGGCCACAATAATATTGGGCGCGCGTACTGTCACGTGTTGTTGGCGGCACAACAAGCGGGGGGATCAATTGCGCCGCCTGTTTTCCCAGCTGGGCAACGGTTTTCCCGCATTTTTTGACAGCTGCTTGTTGTTTGCTCGAGCTCGAGCTCGCCTCCTTCTGTAGACGTTGTCGATGTAACTTCCTGATGTGGCGCTCATAGTCTGTGTCAACAGGCTTAGGAGCTGGTGGTTGAGCCATACGAATGAAGTGGTCAACTACTTCCACAGGCACTTTCTCCCTTGGCGGCGGTGGCGGTTTCGGTCCAAAATGGGCGTCGACTTCTGCCTGCACTATGGCATTGGTTTGCTCCTCGGTCCTGTCGTAAGCCCTCACAGGAAGAGGAGTAGTGAGGTTTGGACCATATTTATATCGCTTGCCTCCGCCTGTACTTCCTGTACTATGACCTCAACTCGTACCGCTACGCACCATAGCTGCGGGTGTCTCTTCTGCGATTGCTGAGGCGGCGGAGACGGCTGACGGGGCTGAGTTGGACGAGCAGGAGTGGCCTGAAGCTGTGCCGGACTTGCAGTGGCCTGAGGTTGTGCCGGACTTGGAGGAGGAGTGGACGTCTGACGCTGTGTCGGACATGGAGGAGGAGTGGCCTGACACTTTGCCGGACTTGAAGGAGGAGGAGTGGCCTCACGCGTTGGTGGACTTGGAGGAGCGGGAGTCTGCTGACTCGGTGGCGGACTTCGACGAGGAGTCGGGTGACGCGGTGTCGGTGGCCTTCGAAAGATGATGCAATCCTTTCTCCATAGGATGACATGATGTATGTGAAGGAAATATGCCCTAGAGGCAATAATAAAGTTATTATTTATTTCCTTATATCATGATAAATATTTATTATTCATGTTAGAATTGTATTAACCGGAAACATAATACATGTGTGAATACATAGACAAATTTAGTGTCACTAGTATGCCTCTACTTGACTAGCTCGTTAATCAAAGATGGTTATGTTTCCTAACCATGAACAAAGTGTTGTTATTTGATTAACGAGGTCACATCATTAGTTGAATGATCTGATTGACATGACCCATTCCATTAGCTTAGCACCCGATCGTTTAGTATGTTGCTATTGCTTTCTTCATGACTTATACATGTTCCTATGACTATGAGATTATGCAACTCCTGTTTACCGGAGGAACACTTTGTGTGCTACCAAACGTCACAACGTAACTGGGTGATTATAAAGGAGCTCTACAGGTGTCTCCAAAGGTAGATGTTGGGTTGGCGTATTTCGAGATTAGGATTTGTCACTCTGATTGTCGAAGAGGTATCTCTGGGCCCTCTCGGTAATGCACATCACATAAGCCTTGCAAGCATTGCAACTAATGAGTTAGTTGCGGGATGATGTATTACAGAACGAGTAAAGAGACTTGCCGGTAACGAGATTGAACTAGGTATTGGATACCGACGATCGAATCTCGGGCAAGTAACATACCGATGACAAAGGGAACAACGTATGTTGTTATGCGGTCTGACCGATAAAGATCTTCGTAGAACATGTAGGAGCCAATATGGGCATCCAGGTCCCGCTATTGGTTATTGACCGGAGATGTGTCTCAGTCATGTCTGCATTGTTCTCGAACCGTAGGGTCCGCATGCTTAACGTTACGATGACAGTTATTATGAGTTTATGCATTTTGATGTACCGAAGTTAGTTCGGAGTCCCGGATGTGATCACGGACATGATGAGGAGTCTCGAAATGGTCGAGACATAAAGATTGATATATTGGATGACTATATTCGGACACCGAAAGGGTTCCGGAAGAGTATCGGATAAAACCGGAGCACCGGGGGGTTACCGGAACCCCCCGGGGGGTTAATGGGCCTTATGGGCCTAAAGTGGAGAAGTGGGAGGGGCTGCCAGGGCAGGCCGCGCGCCCCCTCTCCCCCTGGTCCGAATTGGACTAGGAGGGAGGGGCGGCGCCCCCCTCTTTCCCTCTCTTCTCCACCAATCCTACTTGGACTAGGAAAGGGGGGGGGGAGTCCTACTCCCGGTAGGAGTAGGACTCCTCCTGCGCCACCATAGGGCCGGCCGAACCCCTCCCCCTTGGATCCTTTATATACGGGGGCAGGGGGGCACCTCTAAACACACAAGTTGATCCACGTGATCGTTCCTTAGCCGTGTGTGGTGCCCCCTGCCACCATATTCCACCTCGATCATATCGTTGTAGTGCTTAGGCAAAGCCCTGCGTCGGTAGAACATCATCATCGTCACCACACCGTTGTGCTGACGGAACTCATCCCCGAAGCTTTGCTGGATCGGAGCCCGGGGAGCGTCATCGAGCTGTACGTGTGCTAAGAACTCGGATGTGACGCCCCCGATTCAATCGTACACTAATCATGCACGCAAATGTGTACGATCAAGATCAGGGACTCACGGGAAGATATCACAACACAACTCTACAAATAAAATAAGTCATACAAGCATCATAATACAAGCCAGGGGCCTCGAGGGCTCGAATACAAGTGCTCGATCATAGACGAGTCAGCGGAAGCAACAATATCTAAGTACAGACATAAGTTAAACAAGTTTGCCTTAAGAAGGCTAGCACAAACTGGGATACAGATCGAAAGAGGCGCAGGCCTCCTGCCTGGAATCCTCCTAAACTACTCCAGGTCGTCCTCAGCGGGCAGCACGTAGTAGTAGGCACCTCCAGTGTAGTAGGGGTCGTCGTCGACGGTGGCGTCTGGCTCCTGGACTCCAGCATCTGGTTGCGACAACCAGAAAGGAAGGAAAAGGGGAAAAAAGGGGGAGAAAGCAACCGTGAGTACTCATCCAAAGTACTCGCAAGCAAGGAACTACACTACATATGCATGGGTATATGTGTAAAGGGCCATATCAGTGGACTGAACTGCAGAATGCCAGAATAAGAGGGGGATAGCTAGTCTTATCCAAGACTACGCTTCTGGTCACCTTCGTCTTGCAACAGGCAGAAGAGGGTAGGTCGAAGTCCTCCAAGTAGCATCTCCAAGTAACATCTCATAGCATAATCCTACCCGGCGATCCCCTCCTCATATCCCTGAGGTAGAGCGACCACCGGTTGTATCTGGCACTTGGAAGGGTGTGTTTTATTAAGTATCCGGTTCTAGTTGTCATAAGGTCAAGGTACAACTCCAAGTCGTCCTGTTACCGAAGATCACGGCTATTCGAATAGATTAACTTCCCTGCAGGGGTGCACCACATAACCCAACACGCTTGATCCCATTTGGCCGGACACACTTTCCTGGGTCATGCCCGGCCGCGGAAGATCAACACGTCGCAGCCCCACCTAGGCAAAACAGAGAGGCCAGCACGCCGGTCTAAACCTAAGCGCGCAGGGGTCTGGGCCCATCGCCCTGAGCACACCTGCACGTTGCGTGGGCGGCCGAAAGCAGACCTAGCCTAGTGGCGTTCCAGTCCAATTCGGCGCGCGCCGCTCCGTCGCTGACGTCTGAAGTGCTTCGGCTGATACCACGACGTCGGGATACCCATAACTACTCCCACGTAGATGGTTAGTGCGTATAGGCTCGTAACCGACTCAGATCAAATACCAAGATCTCGTTAAGCGTGTTAAGTATCCGCGAACGCCGAACAGGGCCAGGCCCACCTGTCTCCTAGGTGGTCTCAACCTGCCCTGTCGCTCCGCCACAAAGTAACAGTCGAGGGCCGTCGGGAACCCAGGCCCACCTCTACCGGGATGGAGCCACCTGCCCCTTCAGCCCCCACATCAGAATCACTTGCGGGTACTCATCGAGCTGACCCGACCTTAGTCACCATCTGTATAGTATGTATGTATGTATAGTATATACCCGTGATCACCTCCCGAGTGATCACGGCCCAATAGTATAGCGAGGCAGACTGACAAGAATGTAGGGCCAATGATGATAAACTAGCATCCTATACTAAGCATTTAGGATTGCAGGTAAGGTATCAATGACTGTAGCAACAATGACAGGCTATGCATCAGAATAGGATTAACGGAAAGCAGTAACATGCTACACTACTCTAATGCAAGCAGTATAGAGTAGAATAGGCGATATCTGGTGATCAAGGGGGGGGCTTGCCTGGTTGCTCTAGCAAGAGAGAGGGGTCGTCAACTCCGTAGTCGAACTGGGCAGTAGCAGCGTCGGTCTCGTAGTCTACCGGAGAGAAGAGGGGGAAGAAATAATGAATACAGAGCAAACAAAGCATCCCAAAATATAACAAGGCAATACGCGGTGTTCGGTGTGCCCTAACGCGGTAGTAGGTGATACCGGTGAAGGGGGGAAAACATCCGGGAAAGTATTCCCGGTGTTTCGTGTTTTCAGACAGATGAACCGGAGGGGAAAGTTGCGTGTTTGATATGTTAGGGGTGTGTGGTGGACGAACGAGCTGCGTATCCGGAATCGTCTCGTCGTTCTGAGCAACTTTCATGTTGAAAATATTTTAATCCGAGTTACGGATTAAAAGATATGATTTTCTAAAGATTTTATTAATTTTTAAAGTTTTAAATCATTTTCTAATTTATTAATTATTAATTAAATCAACATTATCCAGATTAGTGTTCGCTGACGTCGTCATGACGTCAGCAGTCAACGTTGACCGTTGACCTGGTCAACCTGACAGGTGGGTCCCAATTGTCATTGTCTGAGTTTAACTAAACAGGTTAATTAGCTTAATTACTTGATTAGGTTAACTAATTCTAATTAATTTAGTTAAACCCAATTAATTAACTTAATTAATTCACTAATTAATTAATTATTTCTTTTACTAATTTCATTTTCATTTTCATTTTCATTTTTCTCCTCTTTTATTTATTTTCTGTTCTGTTTTATTTTCTTATATAATAGTTTATAGTTTTACAAAAAGTGAAACCCATAGCTAAAATAGAGTTACAATTATAACTACTGCCACGAAAGGTTTTATCCCTGAACAAAATAGTTTAGTATTTTATAAAACCCAAAATGCATTTATTTAATTGTTTTACCTACTGTTTTAATCATTTTAGGGTATTAAAACATTTTATAAAAGTGGGGTTTCTTCACCACAATTAACTTTGCATAATTTGGCACAACTCGAATATTTTAGTTTTAAAGTTTGAAAACTTTTACCGTTTGATTTGATTTTGAATTTGAATTTGAATCAGTTTCGAACTAACGCGAGATTAGCAACAGTAATTGTGCTGACGTGGCATCATTAACAGTGGTTTACTGTAGCTTAAGTATCCAGGCATCACAATTCTCCTCCACTACAAGAAATCTCGTCCCGAGATTTAAGCGGTGGAGTAATGGGGGAAAGGTGCTGGTAGCGAAAAACCTAACGAGTCTTCTCGGTCTTGGCTGCCCTTTCGAAGAGGTTGATCCCTTTCATTGATGTCTTCATTTCTCTGTTTCAGGTCCTCATGGTGAAGTCGGCTTTTTTTCTTCGGGAATTCCATCGCATTTACGAATAGGTAACGGGGCAGGTCGGCAACGACAGAATGTTATAAGTGTTATAATCTGGGATTAACCCATGAATGAGCATATGAGTACCTCTCGAGTTTGAACATTTAAAAGACATCGAGAGTAAGGTTGGGAGGTACAATAAGAAGTTTCAAGTAGCCAGGCAATCGTTCAATGCCTAGTCAGAAGGTGAAAGTGGTTTCAAAGCAACGGGATAATTATTGTGTCCGATGCCAGAATTGATGATCTCATCGGAAAGGTGGCTCATGAATTACTTACGAGTCCACGCGGGAGGAATAACTTTGGAACTGGGGTGTGCAGGAGAGTCAGGTTTCGATCCTGTGGAACTGTGGGTTATGGGCCCACCATGTGGGTTAAAAGTAGGAAAGGCAGTGACGTCTTGCACAATCATGTAAGCAAGGCATGTTAGAGGATAGCCTGACAGTTATGTCGGCAACAATGTCGGTACCAAGGGCGAGGGACGAAGAGAACCATCTTCCTGCTCGTTGAACGAGGCGGACCAATAGGCAAAGTTCTCGTCCATCGGTGGTTACCGGAATGTCCTCACCAAAATAACAAGGTCTTACTGACAGAATTGTACACCGAGGTGTTTACAAAAGTAGGAGAATATTACTGCTTAGATCTCATAGATCACAAGAAAGGTTAAACCAAACAATGGAAAGGAAGATATGATTATCGGATTTAACCAAATCAATGGAAAGGAAAAATGTGTTTAAACACATTTTCCAGGGGTATATCCTCCCCAAGGACAAGCAGATGATATCCATGACAGGATAGTAGGTAGAAAACCATTTTAGGTAAGGGGAGAAAAATTTCATGACATTACCCATACAACGGTGTTTGGATAATTGATAAAGAGAATTTAGCATTGTGCTTCAAATGTTCTTGGTGATGAACGGAGTACCACAGACATGCTTCAGGTAGCAATGATATGGTGTTTCAATCAAGGGCCCGACTTCGGATACACCAATGACCCATCAGGAGTAACTTATAAAATAAGTCCTACCACTTCCTCTAGGAGGAATGGTTATCCTTGCAAAAGAAATCATAATGATAGGTCCTCCAGCCAGGG
Source organism: Triticum dicoccoides (assembly GCF_002162155.2). Taxonomy (NCBI): domain Eukaryota; kingdom Viridiplantae; phylum Streptophyta; class Magnoliopsida; order Poales; family Poaceae; genus Triticum; species Triticum dicoccoides. The sequence goes on along the minus strand of NC_041392.1, from coordinate 23,439,259 downwards.
GGGGGTGCTAGGCATGACATCCTGTTACCAGGTCATCAAAGGGCCAACAACATAACTCTTGGAAAGTTGTCCCAACCATCATATCTGACCGAGATTCAGATCCGATTGGTGTAATGATACCTCAGACTCAGGATGTCCGAGAATAAAAGGTGCAACACAAATAGACGAAATGACATTTCAGGATTCTCAGGAAATGAACTATGGGAGTGGGTTCCTGAAACAATAGTTCATCATTAAACCAAGGAGAGGAGGAGGTGGCTGATGGGCTCAGCGATAATCCATCGAGATTTCCGACAAGATGGATTTCCACAATTATGTGAACAAGGAGATAACATTTGTCAGATCAAATGGTATAATGATGTATGCTCGAGGAAACATACTCAATTAAACATTGGTTGAAAGGTGCGCCCGAATATGGGTTGGGTCACACGATCAATGTTAGAGTGGTGATTCGATTAGCGAAGGACTTGGAATGAACTATCGCCCATTCACTTCCAAGCAATAGGGTTGCTAGAAGTTTTTAATTCACACGTCATAGCTCCATTGTCGGTATTCCGGTTGAAAACAATACGGGGACCAAGGAATGAACGAAGATGGCAAGAAGTATTATGATATCAAGAATTATTAAGAGGTGGTGAAATTCTCACCACATTCTTGACAAAAAGAGATGGTAATACTTCCGAGGTAAGGAAGATCAATTGCTGGACAGCAAGGAACTCAAGGTATAACACCAAACATGAACAAGCTTGTGTTGGTGGGAAGGCAATAAAGTGGTCGATGATAATACAATTCATCGAGGCAAGGATGGTATTTCTCATCATGAATCCAATTGATATCCTGGATGAGCTCAGAATGTTGACGATCACGAAACCTTTGTCGCGAGAGTTCATGAAGATGTAATCGATCGGCGACGACATCAAGTCAAAGTAATGATGAAGTGAAAGGTTATTGGAACCAAGGGTACGACACAAACTCGAACTCAAGCTTGTTGTTTAAGGTGAAAGGGAATGACGAGGAAAATCGACGTAAGCTTAATTCATCGTCGAAAATTGTGCTCCGAGAAGAAGGACCGGGTAGCACAGTTAAAATCATCACGACAATGATATAGCCAAACAGGCTAGGAATGGCGTGATCGGGTACAAACTCGTACTTATAGAAGCTTACTGAAGAGTTGTTGAACCGTAGTGCGGACTTGGTTCAGTTATCGGTGTCTTTGAGTGTTTAATAACTCAGAGCCCGTGAGAAATTGGAATCAGTGGGAAGGTAGTACTTGATGAACTCATAAAAAGTTATGCAGTTCCATGATAATCTCGAGATACCAGGGGGGTAATACTCGACAGAAGATCAAAGTAAAGGTTGGACTGGGGTATTGATCCATAGAAGACAATTGTTTAACTTGTCCGAGAAATGGAATCAAAGAAGAACAAACATGGTCGGAACCACGGATGCAAAAGGCCAGATCCCTGATATAAGAAAAACTTATACCAAGGGAATAATTAATTCAAGAGAAGCTCTAATGATAAGATCTACATCGTGTCCATGGGCATGAACACAAGTTCAAGGTCGACTCCCACTTCTCCGATGCATAGGTTTTCATTCACTCACGTTCGATGAAGTTGCAGTGTTGAAATTTTATCTGGCGAAGCACCAGAAGAGTATTATTCGTGAAAACTTTCGAGTTCACACATATTAAGGAAGGCATAGGTTCAACCCATCGTGGCATCTTAGAATCATATACCAGAATCTTTAGAAGTAATTAACTCAAGCTCGAAGGCAGAGCATGGTTGAGAAAGTAGAGGATACAATTTACCAAAGGCATTATGTATCAGAGGAAAGGCTCACAAGGTTATTGAATATGAAGGGCGTTGTCAGATAAAATCCAACAAAGGATCTGGTGGTCCACAAGGGATCTGACGTGAGCATCGGTACTCAACTAGAGGAAGAAGATTGCAAGGAGATCAGATTATAGAAACAACTGACTAACTCAATTGTCCAATGCAAAGGAATTATGATTTCCAAATCAAGGGATCAGAAGCAATGCTCTGAGTAGGGATGGATAAGTTGAATAGCCTTACGGTACAATCAATGACAATTGGATTGGTCGAGAACCAATTCCAGTTAAAAGAATGGCAGCTTAGCCGGAGAAGTAATTTATAAGGATCAATGATGATTGCGTGCATTCGCAAACATATTGAGTCAACAGACTCAAAATGATAATGACAAGGAATGTCATTAAGACTACGAGACTTATGGGATTAACCATAATGCAAGCAAGCAAGAATTTCAAGAGCCAAAGGCTCCAGAGGATTTTAGGAAGATCGAATATTATTTTAAAGACTTTTGTGAAACACATGAACAACTGGGGATGAGCGGATACTCGGCAAGCGCGAGTAATTATCCGTAGGGGTATTCATGCAGCAAGGAACTGCAGGGCAGTAAGCGTAAAGAATTCTCGGAATAACGAAGAGTATTTCAGGACATCTGGTAATAACAAGAGCAACTGGGGATGGCAATATGAACGATAGGTGTAAGTAGTTATCCAGAGGGATTTATCGATGGAAGTGAATTGCAAAAGCGATGGTACATAGTCTCGAGAGCACATCGTAGAGTATCTTTGGAATCTTCTGGTTAGCAGACGGTCATCTGAAGTGAGGGGCTCTCCGGGAGAAAGTACTTGCGAGAACCTAAAGTTAGTTTTGTTTTTAGCAAAATCGTTTAACCCGAATAGAAGAGAGCTCAGAGTCCCAGAGTAAAGGTCGAGGAGTAAAAGATCCTAGTACCACCCAATGGCGACGTGGGCCCGTAAGGCACACAGCCAAGTTAGTAAAAGTTTTGTAAAGTCTAGACTCGACTTCGGCCAAGGAGTTGGAAGGGGGATTCCTACAGGCAGTCGGCTCTGATACCAACTTGTGACGCCCCCGATTCAATCATACACTAATCATGCACGCAAATGTGTACGATCAAGATCAGGGACTCACGGGAAGATATCACAACACAACTCTACAAATAAAATAAGTCATACAAGCATCATAATACAAGCCAGGGGCCTCGAGGGCTCGAATACAAGTGCTCGATCATAGACGAGTCAGCGGAAGCAACAATATCTGAGTACAGACATAAGTTAAACAAGTTTGCCTTAAGAAGGCTAGCACAAACTGGGATACAGATCGAAAGAGGCGCAGGCCTCCTGCCTGGGATCCTCCTAAACTACTCCAGGTCGTCCTCAGCGGGCAGCACGTAGTAGTAGGCACCTCCAGTGTAGTAGGGGTCGTCGTCGACGGTGGCGTCTGGCTCCTGGACTCCAGCATCTGGTTGCGACAACCAGAAAGGAAGGAAAAGGGGAAAAAAGGAGGGAGAAAGCAACCGTGAGTACTCATCCAAAGTACTCGCAAGCAAGGAACTACACTACATATGCATGGGTATATGTGTAAAGGGCCATATCAGTGGACTGAACTGCAGAATGCCAGAATAAGAGGGGGATGGCTAGTCTTATCGAAGACTATGCTTCTGGTCACCTTCGTCTTGCAACAGGCAGAAGAGGGTAGGTCGAAGTCCTCCAAGTAGCATCTCCAAGTAACATCTCATAGCATAATCCTACCCGGCGATCCCCTCCTCATATCCCTGAGGTAGAGCGACCACCGGTTGTATCTGGCACTTGGAAGGGTGTGTTTTATTAAGTATCCGGTTCTAGTTGTCATAAGGTCAAGGTACAACTCCAAGTCGTCCTGTTACCGAAGATCACGGCTATTCGAATAGATTAACTTCCCTGCAGGGGTGCACCACATAACCCAACACGCTTGATCCCATTTGGCCGGACACACTTTCCTGGGTCATGCCCGGCCGCGGAAGATCAACATGTCGCAGCCCCACCTAGGCAAAACAGAGAGGCCAGCACGCCGGTCTAAACCTAAGCGCGTAGGGGTCTGGGCCCATCGCCCTGAGCACACCTGCATGTTGCGTGGGCGGCCGAAAGCAGACCTAGCCTAGTGGCGTTCCAGTCCAATTCGGCGCGCGCCGCTCCGTCGCTGACGTCTGAAGTGCTTCGGCTGATACCACGACGTCGGGATACCCATAACTACTCCCACGCAGATGGTTAGTGCGTATAGGCTCGTAGCCGACTCAGATCAAATACCAAGATCTCGTTAAGCGTGTTAAGTATCCGCGAACGCCGAACAGGGCCAGGCCCACCTGTCTCCTAGGTGGTCTCAACCTGCCCTGTCGCTCCGCCACAAAGTAACAGTCGAGGGCCGTCGGGAACCCAGGCCCACCTCTACCGGGATGGAGCCACCTGCCCCTTCAGCCCCCACATCAGAATCACTTGCGGGTACTCACCGAGCTGATCCGACCTTAGTCACCATCTGTATAGTATGTATGTATGTATAGTATATACCCGTGATCACCTCCCGAGTGATCACGACCCAATAGTATAGCGAGGCAGACTGACAAGAATGTAGGGCCAATGATGATAAACTAGCATCCTATACTAAGCATTTAGGATTGCAGGTAAGGTATCAATGACTGTAGCAACAATGACAGGCTATGCATCAGAATAGGATTAACGGAAAGCAGTAACATGCTACACTACTCTAATGCAAGCAGTATAGAGTAGAATAGGCGATATCTGGTGATCAAGGGGGGGGGCTTGCCTGGTTGCTCTGGCAAGAGAGAGGGGTCATCAACTCCGTAGTCGAACTGGGCAGCAGCAGCGTCGGTCTCGTAGTCTACCGGAGAGAAGAGGGGGAAGAAATAATGAATACAGAGCAAACAAAGCATCCCAAAATATAACAAGGCAATACGCGGTGTTCGGTGTGCCCTAACGCGGTAGTAGGTGATACCGGTGAAGGGGGGAAAACATCCGGGAAAGTATTCCCGGTGTTTCGTGTTTTCGGACAGATGAACCGGAGGGGAAAGTTGCGTGTTTGATATGTTAGGGGTGTGTGCTGGACGAACGGGTTGCGTATCCGGAATCGTCTCGTCGTTCCGAGCAACTTTCATGTTGAAAATATTTTAATCCGAGTTACGGATTAAAAGATATGATTTTCTAAAGATTTTATTAATTTTTAAAGTTTTAAATCATTTTCTAATTTATTAATTATTAATTAAATCAACATTATCCAGATTAGTGTTCGCTGACGTCGGCATGACGTCAGCAGTCAACATTGACCGTTGACCTGGTCAACCTGACAGGTGGGTCCCAATTGTCATTGTCTGAGTTTAACTAAACAGGTTAATTAGCTTAATTACTTGATTAGGTTAACTAATTCTAATTAATTTAGTTAAACCCAATTAATTAACTTAATTAATTCACTAATTAATTAATTAATTAATTATTTCTTTTACTAATTTCATTTTCATTTTCATTTTCATTTTTCTCCTCTTTTATTTATTTTCTGTTCTGTTTTATTTTCTTATATAATAGTTTATAGTTTTACAAAAAGTGAAACCCATAGCTAAAATAGAGTTACAATTATAACTACTGCCACGAAAGGTTTTATCCCTAAACAAAATAGTTTAGTATTTTATAAACCCAAAATGCATTTATTTAATTGTTTTACCTACTGTTTTAATCATTTTAGGGTATTAAAACATTTTATAAAAGTGGGGTTTCTTCACCACAATTAACTTTGCATAATTTGGCACAACTCGAATATTTTAGTTTTAAAGTTTGAAAACTTTTACCGTTTGATTTGATTTTGAATTTGAATTTGAATCAGTTTCGAACTAACGCGAGATTAACAACAGTAATTGTGCTGACGTGGCATCATTAACAGTGGTTTACTGTAGCTTAAGTATCCGGGCGTCACATCGGAGGTGCCGGAGTAACGGTGCTTGGATCGGTCGGATCGGAAAGACGTACGACTACTTCCTCTACGTTGCGTCAACGCTTCCGCAGTCGGTCTGCGTGGGTACGTAGACAACACTGTCCCCTCTTGTTGCTATGCACCACCATGATCTTGCGTGTGCGTAGGAATTTTTTTGAAATTACTACGTTGCCCAACAGTGGCATCCGAGCCTAGGTTTTATGGTTTGATGTTATATGCACGAGTAGAACACAAGTGAGTTGTGGGCGATATAAGTCATACTGCCTACCAGCATGTCATACTTTGGTTCGACGGTATTGTTGGACGAGACGACCCGGACCAACATTACGCGTACGCTTACGCGAGACTGGTTCCCCCGATGTGCTTTGCACATAGGTGGCTTGCGGGCGACTGTCTCTCCAACTTTAGTTGAACCGAGTGTGGCTACGCCCGGTCCTTGCGAAGGTTAAAACGGAGTCTATTTGACAAACTATCGTTGTGGTTTTGATGTGTAGGTGAGATTGGTTCTTGCTTAAGCCCGTAGCAGCCACGTAAAACTTGCAACAACAAAGTAGAGGACGTCTAACTTGTTTTTGCAGGGCATGTTGTGATGTGATATGGTCAAGGCATGATGATGAATTTTATTGTATGAGATGATCATGTTTTGTAACCAAGTTATCGGCAACTGGCAGGAGCCATATGGTTGTCGCTTTATTGTATGCAATGCAATCGCGATGTAATGCTTTACTTTATCACTAAGCGGTAGCGATAGTCGTGGAAGCATAAGATTGGCGAGACGACAACGATGCTACGATGGAGATCAAGGTGTCGCGCCGGTGACAATGGTGATCATGACGGTGCTTCGGAGATGGAGATCACAAGCGCAAGATGATGATGGCCATATCATATCACTTATATTGATTGCATGTGATGTTTATCTTTTTATGCATCTTATCTTGCTTTGATTGACGGTAGCATTATAAGATGATCTCTCACTAAATTATCAAGAAGTGTTCTCCCTGAGTATGCACCGTTGCCAAAGTTCGTCGTGCCCAGACACCACGTGATGATCGGGTGTGATAAGCTTTACGTCCATCTACAACGGGTGCAAGCCAGTTTTTGCACACGCAGAATACTCAGGTTAAACTTGACGAGCCTAGCATATGCAGATATGGCCTCGGAACACGGAGACCGAAAGGTCGAGCGTGAATCATATAGTAGATATGATCAACATAAACGATGTTCACCATTGAAAACTACTCCATCTCACGTGATGATCGGTTATGGTTTAGTTGATTTGGATCACGTGATTGCTTAGAGGATTAGAGGGATATCTATCTAAGTGGGAGTTCTTAAGTAATTTGATTAATTGAACTTAAACTTATCATGAACTTAGTACCTGATAGTATCTTGCTTGTTTATGTTGATTGTAGATAGATGGCTCGTGCTGTTGTTCCGTTGAATTTTAATGCGTTCCTTGAGAAAGCAAAGTTGAAAGATGATGGTAGCAATTACACGGACTGGGTCCGTAACTTGAGGATTATCCTCATTGCTGCTCAGAAGAATTACGTCCTGGAAGCACCGCTGGGTGCCAGGCCTGCTGCTGGAGCAACACCAGGTGTTATGAACGTCTGGCAGAGCAAAGTTGATGACTACTCGATAGTTCAGTGTGCCATGCTTTACGGCTTAGAATCGGGACTTCAACGACGTTTTGAACGTCATGGAGCATATGAGATGTTCCAGGAGTTGAAGTTAATATTTCAAGCAAATGCCCGGACAATTTAGGGTTAGGTTTTCCGTTTAGGCCAGTTTTTCGTTTCGACAATTTTTTAAAATTACAAAATTCCAAAGGGAAAATAGAGTTTTTGGGCGTTTTAGACGTTTTTTTGGACGTTTTTAGCGTTTAGTGCTAGGGTTTAGATTTCAGCATTTAGGGTTAGGTTTTATGGTCTAAACCCTTAGTTTTTATTGTTTAGTATAGAGTTTCCGACGTTTTAAGTCCTGGGTTTAGGGTTTAGGACAATTTTTGAAATGACAAATTGTAAAAGGAAATCAGATATGTTCTAATTTATGTTTTTTTGAATTTTGGTTAAATCTTGTCAAACCGGTCAAACAACTGATTCAAGAAATATAGAGTGTTACTAAATAATTATGCAATAATATTAGTGTTACTAAATAAGTATCTCAGTTTTTTTGAATTTTGTTCAAATCTGGTCAAACTGCAGTCAAACTGTGGTCAAACTATGGTCAAACTACTTATTCAAGAAATATTAGTGTTACTACATAATTATTCAAGAATATTAGTGTTACTAAATAATTATTTCAATTTTTTGAATTTTGGTCAAATCTGGTCAAACTATGGTCAAACTTATTCAAGAAATATTAGCGTTACTAAATAATTACTTTTTTTAGAATAATAGTTTCAAACTCAAACGGTGAAATGTGTGACTTCATGCTCAAGCTAAACTCCTGAGGGTTAATAGGATTGACATCTTACTATTGTCAGGAAAACAATAAGTGCAGACTCGAAAACGATGGAGAATAGAACCTGAAAGTTAAGCGTGCTCAGGCTGGAGTAGTGAGAGGGATGGATGACCGGTCGGGAAGTTAGATGATTTAGAATGAGTAATCCACACTTGAGCAGTTAAGAGAGGTGATTAGAGACTAAATCATCAAATAATTCAGAAAAATTAAAAATAAAAAAAATCAAATTTTTTTCCAAAATTTTCCAAAATTTTTTTTCAAAGAAAAACGTTTAGTACCGACTGGTAACACCAACCGGTACAAAAGGTCCCCCATATCAGGGCGCGAGCTCACGCGACATGGTGGCACTTTAGCACCGGTTCGTGCCGAACCGGTACTAAAGGGGGTGGGGAGGGGGCTTTAGTGCCGGTTCTATAACCGGCACTAAAGACCTTACAAACCGGTTTTAAAGCTCCGTTTTCTAATAGTGAGAGGAGGAGGCATGCGTGCAGCCGTTGGCTTCAAGGCATGCAACCTGTGCTCCGGTTGCTGCGACAATGTCGTCCCGATGCTCCGTACGGCGCGGCGCAACACGAGGGCCGGACGCTCCCATCAGGACAGTAGCTAGGCATCTCGGCTACTTGAAGCCCACGTCGATCGCGCGCCGTCGGCGTCCTTAGAGGGAGGGCGTGCCGGTTGGGCGAATCGTTCAGGTGCGCTGGGTCGGTCGCCTCACGTTTCCGTTGCAAGCAACGAGGCATGCAAAGAAGGCGACTGCGGTCCATCCCCCGCACATGCATGCATGCATCGGCAATGGGTGTACTCCATCGCCAACCTTTTGGTGGCTCCTGCTTTCCTTCACCTGCCGCGTGTGTCTTGCTTATAGGTAGCCAATACATTTATAAACATAAACAGGTAGTAGAAGCGGGCCCTCAAAACGGCGGATCTGTAGAATGGGGCACTTTTGTAGACATTCTTTCATGCATGTCCTGCCTATGAGTAGTACGGCGAAATCGTCTTTGTAGCCCACGAACTTAGAGTGGAATTTGTATCTTTTGCTAGAAGAATCAACCCCTTTCGGGTTACTACTTTCTAAAGAGCAAGAGAAAGAGAGAGAGAGAGATAGCTCATTAATTACACTAATCAATAAATGTGGGAGGCGGCAGGAAAATGACAGTTCCAAAGGCAGGCGAATGATTGGTCATTAATGATAACAGAAAAAGGACACCTGCGAAAGCGACCAAATGATTGGTTATTGTTAATAGTAGCAGGAGCAGGCAACAAAAAAACGTATGTGCGTGTACGGAATTTATAAAATGACCATGCAACCCTTTACGTGCGAGAATCGTTTCCATAAAAAAACAAGAAAGCATCAGTTGGCGGTACTAGTCGGCATGGGATGAAAGGTCAGCTAGTGGCGGTATCTCACGTGCACACGGCCGCCAGTGGAGAAGAGATCGGAGATAATCAGGTACACCGTCGGGGTGATTAATTAGGCAATAACTAGTGGGCTCAGAGGGTGCTTGGATCCAAAAGACTTATTTTAGTCTGACTAAAAATAGTTATTTTAAGAGGCTAAAGTTTTAAGCACCCCTGACTAAAGAGGAGCTAAAACTAGTCTTGAGATTAAAAAATTTTAGTCAGGGGTATCCCTACTAAAATGTGGATTAGTCCTCTCTCTCGTCATTTAACTCCTCTCCTTTAACACATGTGAGTTCTGGATTGGAGGGTTTGAAGAATAATAAATGCTCATTAACTTGATTTTAGTCTTTTTAGTATTTGAATTCAAACATGGGTGAGACTAACAAGTTTTAGTCCCACTACTTTTAATCATAGGACTAAAAGTACAAGTTTTAGTACCGACGTACGCGCGCGAGCCGAGCCGGCGCACAGGAGCCGCGTCCATTGGGAGACGCAGGTGAGCATCTAACACGGTGACGGCGACCGGATTACGGATACACGGAAGGCGATCGAGCCCATCCTAGTGAACTTAATCGTACGTGCCACTTGCTACGCACATGAATGATCATACATGCCCATAGCCAGCTCGCTCCAACATTTGTTACCACATGGCGCGACCTGTCACCAGATGACATGCGAAGAATCCTACTGGCGTCCTTCCGCTCCAATGAAGTGGCAGGGCTGGCAGAAAGCACACATAGGCACGACACCGGCCTGGTGCGCCACTCATCTTGGGATGCGTTTAATAGGTTGCATTTGGTTCAGCCAGGCCCTGGTGGCCATTTTTCGACTTGTTTGATTGTTTGGGCTGCATCCAAACGTTGCCTGCACGAATCTCAAAGCAAGCCTGGGTCTAGCTCTAAAGGAACGGTTGGATCGGTCATTTTTTGCGAGCCAGACTCGCTCGAGCCACGCGCGGCGAGTGTCTGCACGCGTGGGAAGCCGTGGGAGACGACATGACGTCTCATAACTCCCCTCGCTCCTTCCCGTCTGTCACTATGTTTGATCGTTCACACGCACTCTCCCCCCCCCCCTCACTGTCTTGGCCATACCTCTAAACCCCTACCTTCCCCGATGCCGACAACCCACCACCACATAAACACCTGGATCATTTCTGGCTCGCCCAAGCTGACTCCTATGCCGGGTTGTCTTGTCCCTACCTCTAAATCCCTACCTTCTTCAGCGCTGACAACCCACCTCCGCACATGTACCTGGATCATTTCTGGCTCACACTCACTGGTCGTGACGTCTGTGTCACCGGCTCGGCACACACTTCTTTTGTGGAGTCGACTAACATCGGAAATGAGGATTTCTAGATATTGTAAAGATATGAAGTTGTTTTTAATGTGATTTTGAAGTATATGTGAAAAAATTCTTCCAACAAGAAAAATACTTAACAAAAGTGGAAGATTCATAATTAAACGTGACGGAATTTAATGGTATTTGAAATGCACAAATAGTTCACTAGTGCATGTCACCTTGATCTTTTCCCTTCTTCGTTGCAATTTGCTCTTAACCTCCCCCACCCCACCCCCACCACCACCCCTCCCACTCAATCTATCTATTGTTGTAGTGTTGAGAGAGATTGACACTAGAGGTAAATTGTCTAAAAGGATATGCCCCCGGCAATATCATCCTAGGCGGTGAGTTTGGTTTCATTCTGATCAATGGAACCGGGGAGGTGCTCCTTGTTCTTCTAACAAAAATCCTAGGCGGTGAGCAACACCGGGGACTCCAACGATGAGGTAGACCCCAAAACAACAGGCGTGTTTGACAAACTTAGTATAGATTTGCTATCCATCTTCGGGATATGCACGCTATCACACACACACACACACACACACACACAAACACACCCCCGCGCGCGCGCGCATATACACACACATGCATGCATGCATGCACCCTTCCAGCTCCTTTTCAACCACACGTCGATAAAAACTCTTTGCCATGCAACTATCGTCGAAGTATACGTGATAAGGACGACAACATGTTTATGCATGCATGTACCCTATCGACTCCCTTTCAACTATCGCTAGCTCAACAATATGTATGGATGGCATGTCACAGTGGAATATGTCACAATTAAACGCCATAGAATTTAATGGATTCCAAATACAAGAATACACCAGTGCATGTTACCTTGATCTTTCGGCGTGTGGGTGTGTACTTTTTCTCCATCGACATGTCTCCATCATTTGCTCTTAAACCCCCTCCACACTTCCCATGTAATCGACATGTTGTTGTAAAGTTGAGGGAGACGGTGTTGATGTTATAGGGGCCCATGTTCACATGGTCAATGTAGTATTAAGTGTACACCCCATCTTGATCGAACACCAAGTTAAACACGCCCCGGCAATATCATCTTGGACAACAAGCATCACAAGGAAATCCAATGCTAATGTCGACAACAAGACAACGGGCGTCCAATATAGCTTGGCCTTGCAACCATCGTCGAACTACACATGGCATGCACGTTAACACATGTATGTTTGCATGTACCTTTCTAACCACCTTTCAACTATGTGTCGACAAACATAGTATAGTTCTGTTGCTCAAGTGTCATCACACTACACATGGTATGCACATTAACACATGTACCTTCTAACCACCTTTCAACTGTGTGCCGACAGGAAGCATATTTTCGTCATGTAGCCGTCATCAGACTACACATAATGTGCCTGGTAAACACATATGTGTGCATGCATGTACCCTTTGGACTACCTTTCAGTTATTGCTATCTCAACGATATGTATGCGTGTACCTTAACTGAGTGGAATTTGTCACAATTAAAAGCCATAAAATTTAATGAGATTCATAATCTACTTAGAATGCACTAATGCATGTCATCATGATATTTCGGTGTGTGTATTTTTTTCTCTCTACCTTTTTGGCCATTGTTTGCTCTTAAACCTCCTCCATCCCTCCCACGTATTCGACATATTGTTGGAATGTTGAGGGAGATGGTGTTGGTGTTACAAGGGCACACTTCGGCATGGTCAATGTAGTGTGTAGTGTACACCCCGTCTTGATCAGACACCAAGTTGACGGAACATGTTGTGGGCTTGTGGCAAAATCATCTTGGATGCCGAGCATTACCAAGAACTCCAATGATAAGGTCGTCCCCAAGACGACGGGTGTGTCGACAGACGTAGTATAGTTTCATCGTGGAACCACTGCCAAACTACACATGATATGCATGTTAACACATGTATGTACACATGATATGCACATCAACACATGTGTATGCATGCATCATGTGCATGATGCATGTACCCTTTCGACTCCCTTTCATGCGATCACTAGCTCACAAATATGTATGCATGTCATGCATGCATGCACCTTAACCGAAGTGGAATATGCCACAACTAAATGCTATGGATTCTTGAGATTCAAAACCCCTTAGAATGTATTAATGCATGTTACCATGATCTTTCATCTTTTGGTGTGTATTTTTCTGCATTTTTTGTCACCATTTGCTCT
>NC_041392.1:23388043-23425868 GCF_002162155.2 Triticum dicoccoides | reverse complement strand
CGTAATCGACATATTGTTGTAATGCTGAGGGAGACGGTGTTGGTGTTACAACAACACAAGTAGGCATGGTCAATGTAGTGTCTAGTGTACACCCCGTCATGACCAGACACCAAATTAATGGAGCATGTGATACTATCTTAGACGACTAGCATCACATGGAACACCAATGATAAGGTCAACATCAAGATGGCGGGCGTGTCTAACACATACGTAGTATATCGTCTTCGTGCAATCATCGTGGGCTACACTTGGTATGCACGTTGACACACACATGCATGTGTGTGCCCTTCCAAACACCTTTCAACTACGTGTGAACAAGCATAGTATGACTTCATGGTGCAACCGTCCACACATGATATGCACGTGAACACATATGTGTGTAGTGGGCACCTACGCATGTAATATTTCGGCTCCCCTTTAACTAGCGATAGCATAAGAATTTTATTGCATGCATCGAAGCCAAGACAAGACATACTTCCATAGCATCAAAACCAAGGCAATTCATTCTAAAGCATGCCCGAGAGACTGCGTGCCATGAGACCTGCATGCCACAAATCCTCTGCCTGGGAATGCATACATGCACCCTTTCAACTATCACTAGGTCAGTTGATTGTCTCTTTTTTTCAACCCAGTTTGTGGTTGTTGAACTATGCTACTTTGTTCTTATTTAGAACTTTTGGTAAAAATAGCCAGGAAACAAGAGGTAAGTAGGTTAAACAAAAAAAATCCAAAAGCTTGTTTGATAAGTTAAATTATCACATTTAATTCATTGCATTGTTAATACATTTAAGCTACATTTTTTACTATGTTCATGCTACGTTTATACCATTATTACATCATTTCAACACACTTTTATATTGACTTATTGGACTAGCATATTAATCCAGTGTGCGGTACCGGCTGTTTTCTACATGTTTTTGGAGTTTGAAGAAATAATATTTTTCTGGGACTAAAAAATCAAGGAAAAATTGTTCGAGAAGTTTCAAGTCAAGATTGTAGCCAGAGGAGCCGGAGAAGACCCCCTAGACCCCACACGACAAGGAGCTAGACTGCGTGGAACTCAGGGAGCTCCGCTCCACCGCATGTCTGTTCCCATCCTTAGGGACCTCCGCTCCACCAACACCACTCCCGAGAACCACCTCACGAAGAGCGCCATTGGACCTTCATCTCTTTGAGACAACCCTCCAACACCTCCTTAATTACCAGGCCGCCCCGATCAGGACCTCCCCCCGCCGCCGCCAAGCGGGTCTTACCTGACGACGTGCCCTGGCGGCGACGAGAGGGGTAATCAATGAGTGGCGGCTATGGTCCGGTCACTTGCCTCGACCGTCATTCACCGAAAGTACAAAGCATGCCAATTTTATCACCTTAATATAAACTATATAATACAAAAATTATACGGTTTGAAAATAGAACATCTGAAGTTTATATTGATATATTTTTTGTAATATATGACTTGTATTAGGTTGCTCAAATTAACGATTTAGGGGCACGCGCACGCCCTGTAAACTGAGATGATGATCAACCAGACCTGAAGTGTCTTCCAAGTCCAGCACCCGCAGCAACTTCATCTTGTCAGAAATGAAGAATGGCTTCCACTCCCCAAAAATTGTTATGGATCTGACACGAGACAGATCAACTGTACTCTCAAATTCACTCTGGTCTCCCTTCCAAGAATTTGGTTACCGAGGAGGTCATTTTTCTCATGGGTGACTGGGAAATGCGGTTACCACGGTTACCGCAAAATTCCGAGAAAATTTCGGATGAAATTTTATTTCAAATTTTGAACTCAAATTTTTGGGACCAAAAACTAAAAAAATTGAATTTTTGACAGCATGCCTACTATATATATAGCATATCAAGCAAGTTTACACAGCACATATAGCAACAAACTATACTTCAGAGACCAACAACACATCTAGGAACATAATGACCAACAGAAACATAGTTCAGACTTTAGAAACTAGACTTAAGATTAAAAGTTCACATGAAGCTACACATAGCAGTCCGACAACAAAATAAATTCAGTCCATAGTCCATATTACAGTCCCACAACAAAATAAATTCAGTCCACAATCCATATTGCAGCCCCACAACATCAATTCAGTGCATTACATACTCCATAGCATCAAGCAACAAACCGGCCATTCGATTCCTTTTAGACTTGCAAGTCTCCTTCCTCAACCCTTACAGAGACTCAAGCTGCAAGTGAGCAAATTAAATGCCAAGTTGTTAGCAAGCAGATTTGTCTATAGTATTTGTTCTCAAAATAGAATAAATGGATGCATGTCATTAGATGGTAGCAAGCAAACAAAATTTTGGGTGGCAGCAAGCAAACGAACAAAGTTAGCACTTCATTATTACCGTCCTCTTCCTCCTCTTCCTAGTAGACTTCCACAAAGGTTCATTGTTGTTGGGAATATCACATCATTATTAGCTACAAAAATTACTAGTTAGCACTTGAACCTAATAAATAAATTCATATAGTGTTGATATAAACTAAAGGGCAATCACCTTCTTCCTCATCTTCCTCCTCTTCCTCTTCCTCCCGTTCCTCCTCTTCTTCCTCTTCCTCCTCTTCCTCCTCTTCCATCCTACTTGCTCTAGATCTCTTTCTTTGTCCCACTCCCACCTCTATGACAACCGGATTGAAGGCATCACCATCATAGTCATTGTTCTCATCCATTGAAGGCATGGAGTCATCCGTTGGCCCCAACCAACCCATGATTTCATTATCACAGTCATAGAGTGATGTATTCATCAACAACGCGCAAGGATCAACTTCTTTCTCTTTAGGCTCACCAAGAATTAGGCGGATTCGCAGCCCAAGGTTGTAGTGGCAAAAAACCATCTTGTGCAGCCGTTCAAAACCAAGACGGTTCCTCACTAGTGTATGCACCAAAGCATATGTGCTCCAATTTCATTCACAACCGCTTGAAGAGGTGCATTGAGAGATAATCCGAATAGCGTACTTCTGAAGCAACGGTGTACTATCTCCAAATGTTTCCCACCACTGAATTGGGGACACTTGGCTGGCTGCATTACGAGGGTACATGCCTTCAAAAGCCCCCCTTGTATTGGTATACATGCAACGTTTACGAGTCGACGATTCGATGAGTCGTTCGAAGGTTGAGACTCATAGACTAATCGTGACTAATCTAGACTACTGCTAGACTAGTCGACATGGTACTGTAGTTCACAACTTGCAGTAATCAATTACTAAAACCTAGTATTAATATGTAATATATACTATAGAAAGTGCATTGGAGCGTCAATTTGTCCTGCAGATTAGTCCAGTAATCATATTTCCATGTTGGATCCTTGCTCCTAGTTGGCTTCTTGCAGGATCCTTCGATGGATCATATTGCTCATTGGTCTGAGCTGCAGCTGCTGAATACAGTACTTGAGATATTTCCGGCATAGGCATTGCACTTTAGACCTAAGGATCTTGAAACTGAAGCAAACAAAACGAAATAAAGAAGAGGACAGGGGGTAAAAATCGAATCAAAGAAGGGAAGAAGAGAAGGGAGAAATTACTTTGCTAGTATGCTTGCTTGCTTACTGCAACCTGAGGGACGAGCGGATCCAGTAGCCAGAAGGCAGCAGAGGGAGACCGTAGGGCAGATCTAGGGAGAGCAGTAGCAATGGAGGGAAAGGGCCAGAGCAGAGGAGTGCAGATCCATGAAGAGCATAAGCAATGGGGGGAAAGGGGCAGGGTGGCTGGCTCACTTATCCCCTCCCAATCCCTAAAAAATAAAAAAATTGAGTCGAATGACTCAAGGTGCACGACTAGTCTACGACTAGTCCTTCGACTCCTCGACTCGACGAACTAGTCTACACGAGATTTCTAGTCGACGCACAGAATGCGACTCATAGACTAGTCTAGCGACTAGTCTCGACTAGTCCCTCGACTCCTAATCAATGTATACATGTCAATTCCAGGAATCATTTTAATGAACTCCGAAGGACTAGCCAACTTCCTAAGTGCTGCATTGAGTGCCCTCTTGTGTGATAGACTTGTTCCAAAGTTATACTTGTAGTGTCCTTCCGGGTCAAGAACACCGGCTTTAGAATGGAAAGATAGCATGGCAGCAAGAATTAGATGGTGACAATACTATGACAGGTACAATACTAGCAAGAACTATTACCATGTCAGCAAGGAAAGATAGCAGGGCACACAAACTTCATGGCAGCGACAATATAAGTATGATAGCAATAAGAATAATTAGCATGTTATGTACTCCCTCCGTTTTTATTTAGTTCGCGTATTAGTTTGATCAAAGTCAAGCTTTGTAAACTTTGACGAATTTTATAAACAAAAAATATTAACATATACGATAACAAATCAATATCATTAGATTTATTATTGAATGTACTTTCACATAGTATAAATTTGTTATGGTAAATGTTTATATTATTTTCTATGAACTTGGTCAAACTTTACGAAGTTTGACTTCAGTCAACTCTAATACGCGAAGTAAATAAAAACGGAGGGAGTAGAACTATATGGCAGCAACAATACTATGGCAGCAGGGATAACAAAACTATGGAGCAAGAACTATTACCATGGCAGCAAGGAAAAATAGCAGGGCATCAAGAACTTCGTGGCAGCGACAATATAAGTATGATAGCAATAAGAATAATTAGCATGTTGTATAGAACTATATGGCAGCGACAATACTACGACAGCAGGAATAGCAGTACTATGGCAGCAAGAATAACATCAGTATGGCAGCAAGAACTATTACCTGCAACCATCAATGTATTTTGGTATAAATGCTCGACCCTTTTGTCGACCACCTTTGGGTACTTCTGTTGGTCTAGAGATTCTTCAGGAAAAGAAGAACTCAAGTGATGCCTAGCCTGCATCATCTTTGTCATAAATCCAGAAAGTGACCCAAGCTTCTGTGAATCAGCATATCGAAGTATTGTATACATTGGGCCGATTACATCTAACACCATCTTCACGTCATCCCACCATTTCCTACTTGTCAAACAATCATATGTGTAGTCATAATCAACCTCGGAACTCCATGAACTATTTTTCCACTCGGGAGATGTCATCCACACCTTGAATTTCTCTTGCTTATCCCAAAAGCTTTCTAGGAACATAAAGTTTGTTCCAAACCTTGTTGCATTCGGTCACACCAACTCTCCACCTATGTGCTTCTGCATTTCAGCATGCAAAGTTGAATGATTGTACATGAATCTACAGATTCTCTTACAACTGTTGACCATTGTATTAATCTCAGGAAAACATCCCATCTCCTTTAACATGAGGTTAATTGTGTGAGCCGCACATGGCTGCCATGTGATGTGTGGGAAATCGACGACAAGATCAAGACATGCTTTCTTGAAGTTAGAGCCATTGTCGGTCACAAGCTGGACAACATGTTCCTGCCCTATCTCTTCGATCACTTCTTTAATGTGCTCATAAACAAACTTAGAGTTTTGCATGTGTCCAGTGGCATTAACAGATTTGTGGAAATACATACGCCTGTTGGAGAACACCATAAAGTTTATAATGCTCATCCGAGAAGGGCCGGTCCACGAATCTGACATGATAGTAACACCATAGGTGGGCCAATCGTCTTTGAACTTGGCCACATACTGCTGCAATTCTTCATAGTTGGAATTCAAATAAATTCCATCAATATCTATTCCTTTAGGGGCAGGCACCCCTTTGCCAAGGTCTTGAGTCAATTTCACGGCTCCTACAAAATATGGACAATTGGCTTTGTGCCCAGGGATGTCATTAGCGTGAAACCATTTGGCCCAAGCCTTCCCAATCCTTGATTCATATTCCGGCTTGTTAATACACACCTCCATTGTCTGCTGCGGCCTAGTCCTGCTATATGCCAAATCAACATTAAAGAAGTCTTTGACACCACTTGAGCTGCTCCCTTTGACACCACCTGAGCTGCTCCCTTTGACACCCCCTGAGCTGCCTACAATTCCTCTAACACCACTAGTTCTCCCATGATCTTCATGTAATGAATTCTGTAGGCTATGTCGTAGTATCTCATCGTCCTCATTCACAATCAATATGTATTGATGTATCTAGATTGTTCAGATGGTTGACCTCATCTACTACTCTTTTCTTTCCTTCTTTGGCCTTCCTCCTCCTATCAATTCCCTCCGGAATGCCTTTCCGAAAAACAGCAACTACATGATGAGGCGCACTCAGGCAAGAGTAACACTCAGAGCCCAGTCCTGCTAGATGCAACTTGAATCGGGTTGCACCCCCACCAAGTTTAACAGCCCCACAATAAGAACAAGACCATGCATTTCCTTCCAACGATTTTCCATGACACCATATATTTGTTACATCATTTGCATTACCTTAAATAAAAAAATACAAAAGCAATGTAATGATTTTGCATGTAATTTGGATAACATTTGATGCAAAGCAAAATGAGTACACACTGGACAGGAAATTAGAGATAAAATATACCAAATATAACTGGTCAAGTGAAAAACATCTTGAAATCTGAAGGGCAATCACCTTTCTTTGGTGTTGGAATTGGCAATGGAACCTCCGGGCCTCTGCTTATGCCACCATAACGAGCCCCGCCGGTGGCATATCCGCTCCGATTGATGTCATCCGTGAATCCTGTGGATTGTCCTCCTCCTGACGAACGGTCGACGGGGATGGCCGCACTGCCATTGCCATGACCTCTACCTCCGGATCTGCTCGGTTGGCCATGAAGGAACACATCCCCTCTGCCTTGACCGACGGTGATAGACGCACGACCCGCGCCACGAACGCCGGCGACGATAGCCATCCCTACAGTTCACGGCTCGCCATCTCCGTCGCCATCACCCCGCCCCATCCCCCTTGCAACACCGGCCATGACGGGGAGCGCCCCAGGAGGCCGTGGAGGGGGGAAAAGCACGGCCGCGGTGGAGCTGGATGGGAGCCAAGGGGTGGAGTGGGCGCCGCCGCCGCCGCCAAGTTTTTGTGGGAAACGATTTGGGGAGAAAGAGACGAGAGAGACTGGCGTTTTCGGCTTCTAGGGTTCACGCTTGGGTGTGTGAGTAGTGAGACGCAGCGTCGCAGCCGTGGCTTCTCGGGCTCTAGCTGGGCCGGACAAAAAAATTCAAAAAAGGCCGAATTTATTTGCACGAGAGGCCCATTTATCGAAGGGCAGCGAGAAACGCGGTTACCGCTCGGTAACCGGTTTTCTCGAGCGGTACCCAAAACTGGCACATATGTTATGCAAGATGTGCTCTAATTATACAATTTCACAATTAATGTACTCATCATTATTTTTCGAGAAATGTACTCAACAATTCATGTGTACATCAGTCACTCCCTTCAGTAATTTTATCTTCATTTCGCAAATCATGACGAAGACTTACCCGACTTCCAGTCTGCGTAGATGCCGTGAGATTCAAGGTCTGGCCGGCTTGAGGTGAGGCGGCGGCAGCGGCGGTGCACCCTCGACTCGCACTAGGAGATGTGGTACGTAGCTAGCTTCTCCAGGAACCTGGATGTATTTTGTGGTTTCTTTGGGGTGCTTGTACTGTTAGTTGATCGTTCAATATTAGATCTGGGGGCTTTACCTTACCTGTGTTTTTTAATATATAAAATCCATTTAATCCAACAAAGGTTCATTGTTTATGGAGTAGCTCCTGGAGAATATTGTCCAGTGAGAGCAGTTCATGATCCGGCTGTTTTATGAATGGCTTTATGTATTTGTTAACTATTAATTTTGTGTGCGTAAGCAGTGTTTCTTGCTCAACATATGTCAAGATCCATATAGCTTGCTCCCATATATGGTGATGCATGCAGTGGTTGCCTTACGAGGAATAAAGAATCTGAAGTGTTAACTCCACTGGGAAGCTGTTAGAAAATCAAGCATCAACCTTTTTGTTGCCATTTTGTGGGCTTTATTGGAAGAAGACATCAGGTGGAGTACTTTTTTTTTCGAATCAGGGGGAGTACTTAAGATATAATCCTACTAACTGCACACTAGAGATTGCATTTTTAAAAAGTTGTTCCGACGTGACTCTTTAGGGCTTTAGAGATTGTCAATCTTTTGTGTACATGTTACTGTTGTATATTGTACTAATACAATATTTTGTACTCTACAAGAGATCTGCCTTACTTTTGTAGTACTCCCTTCGTCACAAAATAAGTTGAGACACATATTTTGGGACGGAGGGAGTAGTAAATAAAGAGTCTCGTGTGATTTTTATTATATATTGGAGGTGCTTTGTACTTCCGATGAATTTAATTCACATAATATACATGATCCATTTCACAGAAAAAAAATCCAATGTGATTAGTTTACTACTATACCTAAATTAGATACATATACTGTTATCTTGTGGCTTAATTATTGGTCGACTAGGTGTACTACCTCCGTTTCAGTTTACAAGTCCTGCGCGTATATCTAGGTTGCCAATTTTATCATCTTAATATAAACTATATAATACAAAAATTATACGGTTTGAAAATAGAACATCTGAAGTTTATATTGATATATTTTTTGTAATATATGACTTGTATTAGGTTGCTCAAATTAACGATCTAGGGGCACGCGCACGCCCTGTAAACTGAGAGAGAGGTGGTAGTTTATTTTTCAGTTTTGACACTCACTAGCTATTTACATAATGGTTATGTTTCATTTTGTGGCTAATCATGTGAAAGTATGGAGGTTTAAACTGCTCCTGACGGTCCTGCCAACAAAGAGAGTACAGTCAAGACGGCGACTTTTTGAACGAAGAAGGCACCGACATCATGCAAGGTACTCCCTGCGATCCGTTTTACTCTGTGCATAACTTTTTTTTTTTCATTTTTCCGCATTGCTCTGCGTGTTCCGCTTTTGCTTCTACACTTTCCCAGTCTACCCCTCATCTACCGCATCACATGCACTGGAGGAGTCCGTGTGCGTGTTAATCTAGTTATCCGCCTTCTCTCCTCGTTTGGTGCGCCGCTGCATGCAACTCACCAAGGCATGCGTTAACTGCTCTCCTAGTATTGGCCGGTGGGCTGTTGCATGCAAACAGGTGCGACTTTCCTAGTTATCTGTCGGCTGTTGCATGCATCTAATCCTGTCAAAAGAAGGGGCAAATTTGTCGAACATAATTCGAGCAGGGCTCTCCTTGGTATCCGGGATGGAAGTTATAGGCAAGGTAAAAAGAATCGGAAGGAGTACCGACTTGATTCATGAGGACTGCTACCATATGCCAACAGAGTTCTTTAAGATTTCTTTTTAAGAAATATAATTTCAGTTTTAACTTGGTTGGATAATCCACCTGAATAGCAATGTACGTTTTTTGTTAATGATGTAACAACCCTCATAGAGATCTGTGAATGTGTTTCGCACTATTCAGGTTTTTTTCACCCGGTGCAACACATGGGCATATGTCCTATATCATTCATGTGCTCATAGGGATCGATATGACGTCCACGGTTCCGATGTCGGTCATTGGACGAAGGGGTTTCGTTCATGTCTCTGAGTTACCGAACCTACGGGGTCACAAGCTGAAGGCAATCACGATCTGCTGAGTGTTACTAGGATGAGAGTGACGAGAATATATTTGTTGAATTGTTTTATTAATATTCAAAATAGTTACGAGAGGATCCGAAAGTGTTTCGGGGTCACCTGAAGTGTTTCGAAGAGTATCGTGTAATACTGGATATTACCAATAAATATATATAGGTGTAAAATGTTTCTAGGGATGTTAAATTATATATAAAATGGTCTGAAAATATTTAGGATAATTTTATATTTAATTTAATATCAATGGGCCATAAAAGACCAAGTGGTGGAAGGCAACTTGGGCCACAAAATCCCAAGTGGGAAGGCGCCTCCCTTCCCTTAGGAAGGAGGCCGAATTTGAGTGGGGGAGGAGTCCAACTCCTCCGGGAGCTCCTAACTGGCGCTTTAAGCGCCGCCGAGGTAAACCGGCGCGCACGCGCGGTGCCTAGCGGGCCGGCCCACCACGAGGAATCTGTACTATTTAACCCTTGCTGGAAAAACAAACGCAAACAAAAAATTCCGTGCACACGAGGAATCGATCCCGGCACCCATAGAGTAATACTCCGCCATGGCAGCCAGTAGACCAGACACGACGTTTTGTTTGCTACCAGGAATCTGTACTATTTAACCCATTCAATACTGCAGATAACATATATATGCTGTATAGATTTTTTTAAATATAAATTCCGAAAAAGAACTCATAAATAGTGCAGATTGAAAAAAGTTCATTGATGTGGAAAAAGGTTCATCCGTATAGAAAAAAGTTCACAAAATTGAAAATAGTTCATCGAATTTGAAAAAAGTTCATCAAAATTGAAAATAGTTCATCCAATTTTAAAAAAGTTCATTGAATTTGAAAAAAGTTAATCAAATTTAAAGAAAAAGTTCATTGAATTTGAAAAAAGTTCACTGAATTTGAAAAAGTTCATTGAATTTTAAAAAAAGTTCATTGAATTTGAAAAAGTTCATCAAAATTTTAAAAAGCTCATTGATTCTGACAAAAAAGTTCATCGGATTTGCAAAAAGTTCATCGATGGTGAAAAAAGTTCACGAATTCAAAAAAGGTTCACAAAAAAAGTTCATCAATTTGGAAAAAAGTTGATCGATTTCAAAAAAAGTTCATCACATTTTGAAAGGAGTTCATTGATTTTCAAAGAAAATTCATCGGATTTGAAAAAAGATTCACAAAAAATGTTCGTGAACTCGAGAAAAGTTCGCGAAATTGAAAAAAGAAAAAAACAGAAGAAAACCGGCCAAAAAAAACAGAATCACGTCAGTTAATTGAAGAACAATAAAAGATGCTATCAATCATAAAATGGTGCGGTCCCTGTTGGTTAGCGCGGTTTCCGTATTGTACGGAACCTGTATGGTGGAGGGTTCGAATCTCCTCTTTGCACTATTTTTGAAACATTCTAGCTGGTCCTAGTTAACTAATTAGAGCCAGGCTAATCCTTTTGTCCTCATAATTAAAAGCCCAGTGTGGTTCTAATCTCCTCCCTCTAATTCTCTGATAATGATTAGCTCTGGACGGTGAAGTGTTGTCGGATCGTGAAGGCTGCACGCTTGCAACCTAGAGGGACTATTTTTTTTGATAAATGAGACAATAGGAAAGGTTCCTACTGCATGTATATTAAAAGCCCCGGAGTAATGTTACATTTGTACAATGGTTGGGGGGGGGGGGTTATAAGTCCACAGAGTGGTTAGGGCATCTCCAGCCGCGCCCCCAGGAAGGCCTACCCAGGCGATGTTTTCGCGCCGGCGCCAAAAAAACGGCCCAGTCGCGCCCCCAGGAGCCCGATTTTTGCCGGCCTGGGCCGAAAACAGCGCCAGCGGACCCAGGCCGAACCCAGCGCGCTGGGGGGCGCCCGGGGGCGCCGGGGCAAACTGTTTTGGCGCGAAACAACCGCGGGCCCGCCGCGTCAGCGGCACGACACCCCGTCTTCCCCCAACGGCCTCGGTTCCCGCGGGGAATCAATGGCAAGGCTGCCGCCGGTCAGCCTTGCCATTGATTCCTCACGGGCGGCGCGTCACGGGACGACGCGCCGACGCCTCCCCTCCCTCGCACGCGTACACACGGGTGCGACGCGGCTATATAGCCAGTGGCCTGCACTCGCCTGTGCCCACACCAGCCCCGCCCCTCGCCGCCGCCCAGCTCCTCCCCTCTCCCGAGCGTCGCTGCCCAGCCCCTCCCTCTATCTCTCTACCTCTCGCGAGCCCGTCGCCATGGCGGAACGCTACCCCGGAGACGAGGCGGCGGCCAACAGCTTCGGCCGCCGTTCGCTCCGCGAACAGGAGTCCTGGCTCCTGTTCCAGGCGAACATCCCGGCGCCGCCGGACATGCGCGCCGGGCCGACGGGGTGGAGGCTCAGCGCCGGGGGAGTGCCCATTCCCCCGTTGCCCGACGCCGTGGCGAAGCCGAAGTACTTCGCCGAGGAAGTCGAGGTCGTGCGCGCCTCCCTCACCGACGCCCAACTCTCCCTCCCCCGGTATATGCCGCCGACAACCACTCGGCTTGGGCGGCGTATTTCAAGCGCCGCCAGCAGCAGCGCTTGGCGTCCACCAATGGCGCGCCGGTGGTCGGCGGCCGGCAGAACAGCGAGGGGCGCCACCTGTGGTGGGGCGTCCCCGGCCGCACACGAGGGCGGCAACGACCCGCCGTTGCGTACCCGGCGAGGGCGGCCGCCCCGGCGCAGCACCGACGCGCCGGGCCATGGGCGCCAAGGAGGTTCGGGTCCTCCTCCTCCCGATCTTCATCCCACTCCTCCGGCACTCCGGCCCTGCTCGGCGTCAAGGCCGAGCCCGCGGCGGAGATGCCGCTCGGCCGGCGCACTCGCAATGCCGGCATCGTCATCAACGAGGGCGGCCGGCGCGCTAACTCGTCGGCTCCTCCTCCGCACTTCGTCAAGCCAAAGACGGAGCCGGGGCTCACGCCGGTGAAGAAGGAGCCGGCTGTGCCGGTGACGAGGAGCTCGACGACGACGACGCGGCCCTGGAATGGGCGCGCAGGGACTCCATAGCGATGGAGAAGGAGCGCCTGGAGAAGGCGAAGGAGCGCCAGCGCGCCACCCTGCTTCGCTTCGCGGAGCGTCGACGCGGCCGCGACGAAGGCGGATTCGTCGTCATCTGCGACAGCGACGACGACGACGACGATGCGCTGCCACCAGTCCGCCATGGCGACGCCGGGCAGGGGTCCAGCAGGGGTGTCCGCGTCAAGGAGGAGAAGGCCGACGACGACGATGGCGGCGACGGCGGCGACTTCAGCCACTTTTTCCTTTAGATTAGTTTATGTATATGTGCTATGTAATGAAAATCCGCGAACTTCGCCGAAATGTGCCGAAATTTATCGTGTTTGGCCGAAATTTATCGTGTTTGGCCGAATTTTATCGTGTTTAAGCCGAACTTCTTTTATTTTAAAACGTGCCTGGGGGCGGCCCTGGAGCCGGCGGCTGGGGACCAACTCGTCCCCTGACCCAATTTTTGCGCCGGCTCACCCCCAGGCGGCGATTTTAGGCACCCCCTGGGGGGCCAACGGCTGGAGATGCCCTTAAAAGTTTGAGGTTATGTAATGGACTCAACTATGGCAGTGACAATCTGCCTTTTGTGGTTGGGAACTCTAAAGAAAATGTTGGCAAAGTCAGAGCTGAATCTAGTATTCCATGCTGAAATTGAGGGAGCCAGGCAGCTACCAGGAAAACATCCATGACCATTTTTCGTTGGTGCCTCATTTTTATGTAAGCTATCATCTCGAGTCTGTCCCCACTCGCTGGCTAGTGTATGTTTAGCTTGTGCCAGCAGGCTCTTCTATATTTTATGTGCATGGAGTGCGTCCTATTAGTACAGCTACAAGGATGGTGAAGTAGTATGATCTAGAGTTTGTGAGGAGTGACCATTCTTCTTGCAGGAGAAGGGGAGCCGCATCGTGCATTACTATTGGAAAGGCACCACAGACATGTCTCACCTTGCAATAGTGGGCATAGAGCAAAGGCCGCACCACATGTTCTGCGTCGTGTCAAAGGACTTGCATGGGCCACAGGGATGAAATGGTGTTGATGGTGGGCAGGGCTAGTTTGCAAGCAACTGGCGGTTGCGCAACAAGATGAGTCGAAGATGATCATTTTTTTTCCGTTGCAACACACGGGCATGTTTGCTTTTTTTTCCGACAAAGGGTGAATTTTATTGACTTAAAATGAAGCATCAAGTAAATACAAACATAGTGAGCACACTCGGTTTCTGCATAGGTAGGACGCACACAGCCAACATGAACGCAAACACACACAAAAACACGCTAGCAAATAGCAAAGTCATACAAGACCAAAGCTATGATTAAGCGAGATAAAAAACCCTCCAAAGCGATCAAAACAATGATCGACAAACTACAACAACAACCATATCCACACCAACCATGTCTTGACACCACAAGGACAACGAGGTTTTTCAACAACAACACCTTCAGAAAGGAATGACGGTCAAGCGTCGTCGTTGCCGGATTCAACAACCAAATGTCAGAATCTAGGTTTTCACCCTGAAGAACGAGTCCAGAGCACATCCGAGCAATGCCTTCAACAAGGTATCATTGCCTGGTATAACCTCAGGTCAACCTAGGGTTTTCACCCCGGACCTCAAGACTGGGTGCTCGGGAAGCACCACCAAGTCGAAGTCAATTATGTGTTGTCGCCGCCACTTTTCCGCGATCCCGGCAACTACATGCACTGGGTTAGAAATCCACCGCCGCCGTTGCACAACCATATCCTTTGCGTCAAGCCATTATCCATAGATTGCCTTTCGTCGCCGAAGGCAAACTGGCCGAAGTGCGATCAGCCAAAACTCACAAAGAAGCCTTCCAACTGCACCCCACACCATCGGTACGAGCCACCCGCAGTAGCCACGAGATCTCGAGAGGCGAACTCTCATGAAGAATTTTCTGTGGCCACCGCAATCTGGGCGCCGACCTAAGCCGTATGTCGCTGATTTGCTGCATGGCTTCCATAGCTCGACTGCCAGCAATAGCAGGCCCAAGGCAAAGGACTAGCCAGGAACCAAGCCCGCTGCACGGGCATGTTTGCTAGTACTCCTACTATCCGGAAATACTCGTCAGAGAAATTGATGTATCTAGACGTATTTTAGTTCTAGATACATCCATTTTTATCCATTTCTTCGGCAAGTATTTGTGGACGGAGGGAGTATTAGATAAAGATAAAGATAAGATCATAGAACCGCTGAGAAAGAAGAAAAAATGGAAGGAATCACAACTCGTGGTACAAGTCCAGATTGGAAGGAATAATACGGAAACCAAGGCCATTGCCAGCCATATATGAGACTTGTAAGAAACCAGGAGGACAGTCCGGTATCCATCAGACAAGGAATTTTGGTTACTGCCGTGCAAAAGGACATGATATTTTAACTTTTGAGACTAGGTCCCAACTCCCAAGGGGCGGAAGAAGTGCAATGGAATTGGAATACCAGAAAGGTGTATATAGCAATTATTTGTTGTTATTAAATTTTTTTAAGCTTCAACATTGATCTTAAATGACCTCACCTCAACAGATGATTCGTACAAACAGGCTAAATTGCAATGGAGCAGAGAAGGTGACGAGAGAGAGGACGAGGCTGGTCAAGCGGCTGAAACAGTGCGACTTTCGTGTACAGAAGAGAAGCCGCGGGACAGGTGGGAAGACTGGTTTGCATGCACTCGGATCTCCAATCGTATAACAACGACGTATGCATGCATGGCAGAATCTCAAGTCTGGCGCGCACGTAACTAGAACTCGCATTAATTACAACCTAGCCAATCATGATGATTACCGAAAACCAGGATGACAAACGTGAACCAAAAGTCGGAAGTGCCTTCGCGTTGGCGGGGCCAGGGCTGGCCCATAGGCAGGGCGAAGAGGACGAGACTTGCCTGCTCCCCGTGTGTGTGCCCATCCGTGCTCCCGCATACGTGGCTTGATTTGATTGGAATAAAATAAGACCCGACCCACCTAATCAGGGGGAGATGATTAGATTAGAATGGAAAAAAAAGAAAAGGACAACCGTAGGATGAAGTGGGAGCACGGATGGGAGCATGGAGAGGAAGCAGGCAAGCCGGATCCGGCGAAGAGGGCTCGCGCCCCTGGTCCTGAGTGGAAGTGGGCCCTTCAATATTAAATTATCATAGCAACCACTAGGTGCCCAGTTACTGCTGTTGCGGTGCTCTCTCTCCTTTCTATTCTTGGCAAAAACGACAAATTTAACCTATGGACGAAATAATATCACAAATGAATCATTGACGAAAAAAATTCATCCCCGGCTGACTCTTTTGTGTAACGCCCGATAATTAGGCGCCACACTACACTGTGCAGCGTCTGGCTCTCAGACGCTACACACCTGGCAAGTGTCATGTAGCGCCTAGTATCTAGGCGTTGCAATAGTCACGGCTGTGCCGAAGAACGATCTAGAACAGAAGGATGGAGAAAAAGAATTACTACCAGCTGGCTCCGCCGTTGCGTGGGCTGGTCAGCGGTCAAAGTGGACCAGAATCGTATTGTTTCTATCCGTGATGCTTATGGCAATGACTTGTTTGATCCAAATGATATTGCAAATGAATTTGTTAATTACTTTCAGTCCATCTTCACATCCACATCTACTAACAATGTTACATATATCCCGAATATGAATATACAAAATCATGCAGATGACTTCACCAACTCTGTACCGGACAAGCAGGAATTATTTGGAATACTCAAGGAAATGAGAAGAAATGCATCGCCAGGACCAGATGGTTTTAATGTTGGCTTTTATATTTCAGCTTGGGACTGGACAGGAGATGATGTAACAAAGGTGGTTAAAAAGTTTCTACGAATCAGGTATCCTCCCACCACATCTCAACGATACCCAAATTGCTCTTATCCCAAAAAAACTAGATTGCCATCTTCCCTCTGACTTCAGACCCATTAGCTTATGTAATGTCATCTACAAAATTATTGCAAAGTCCTTGGTAAATAGACTGAAATTGCATCTCCCTGATTACATTCACCCTTCTCAACAAGATTTTATTGAAGGGAGACGCATTATCAACAATATTATTGTAGCACAAAAGATAGCTCATTCCTTCTCTCTTAGATCTTGGAAAAGCCACGATTTCATGTTGAAAATTGACCTAGCTAAAGTTTTTGATCGAATAGAGTGGAATTGTATTACTTTGGCTCTTGCACGCAAAGGTCTTCCCAATCATTTCATAAAACTTGTGCTTGCTTGCATCTCTTCGCCGACTTTTTCTGTTATAATAAATGGTCGGTCTTATGCGAAATTTACTAGCTCCAGAGGTATCATGCAGGGTTCTTCGTTTTCACCATATCTTTTTGTCCTTGCAGTTAACGAACTATCATTGAATCTACAGAATGCTCTACGGGCCAATGATCTCACAGGTATTGTACTTGGACCAAATTACCCTCCTGTTCACTCTTTGATGTTTACAGATGATCTTATTATTTGCCGCAAAACTAACATGCATGAGGTTCAAACTATCTCTAACATTTTAAATCGATTTTGTCAAAACTCAGGTCAAATCCCTAACTGGAACAAGTCTGGTATTCTTTTCAGTAAAAATGTTCCTCTACAGGACAAAGAAAATATTAAGAGAATTTTCCCAGCCCCCAATATTGACAATATCTTTGTTCATTTGTGGCATCCTCTCATTCTGCCTGCTAAACACAGATCTGCAGCCTATGCTTTTGTTTATGATAAATTCAGATCAAAGCTTTCCAACTATAAAGCCAATCGTTTATCCCATGTAGCTAGACTCACTCTAATTAAGTCAGTGTTTGCCTCAATACCTGTCTACTACATGTCAAATATCCTCTTCTCAAAAAAATTATTCACCAAACTAGCGGCTATCATTAGGAACTTTTGGTGGACAGGTGTATAAGCAGACGAAACACCAAAAAGTCTTAGTCTTAGAGCATGGGCTGATATATGCACAGATAAAAAAGCTGGTGGTCTAGGTATCAGGAACTTGCAGGCAATCAATCAAGGGCTTATACTCTCTGCAGCATGGAGGCTTGCAAAGGAGCCACACAGCCATTTAGCTCAAATTCTCATGGCCAAGTACCATCACGACACATCTATATGGAGAGCACAAATCTAATGTACCGAAATCTGCCTTCTGGGCAACAATTTTAAAGGTAAGACCACTACTCAATTCAGCAATAGCATATCAAATTGTAGATGGCAGCAGTTCAGTTTGGAGCACACCTTCGTTTGAGGGTTGGAAAGATATTCACGATAATCTCATAATTCAGCAACAACCTTTTACATATCCTGCTCAAGTAAAAGACCTTTGGATTCCTGGACAAAAGCGTTGGAATGCAAACTTAATAAACTCTTTATTTAGTCCGGCGGTAGCAGACTTGATTCTTCAGGCTCCTATTATTACTACTGCTGGTCAGGACATTCTAGTGTGGAAGCTAACACCTGCAGGACAAATTTCTCCCAAAAGTGCATAAAAACACTGCTTCAATAGTCTCCAACTTCCTCCAAGGCAGAGACCGAAGATCGTTCCACCACACATTATAGATTTACTCAACCAAATGTGAAAGGAGAAACAAATGGTACCACGTGTCCAAACTTTTGCTTGGAGACTTCTCAGGAATTCATTAGCTACAGGTAAAAGAGCAGGCAAGTACTCTAAACATAGTGAATATTGCCCTACTTGTCGAAATCTTGAGGATGAAATGCACCTTTTCTTTCTACGCCCTTTTGCTAAAGCTGCTTGGTATAGTCATCCATGGTACATTAAAACTGAATTTATAGCCCAACATAATAGCTCAATCCCACAAATGATCCAAACTCTGCTTACTTCTCACCACCCACAACTAAGCATAAATTCCCTATATACGTTATTGTGGTATTTGGAAAGCTCGAAATGATGCACGTTTTCGCAGGAAATTAAGTGCCCCTTCGTAGGTTTGTGCTGCAGCGATGGCGATCATGCAGGGATCCAATATGGAGATGAGCGATAGAGCTCACACTTCAATATCCAGGATGATAGACGAGGCTTCTGTGCAAGGGCAGCAAAGACAGGGCCATGACGATCAACATACAATACTCATGGCGGGAAGAACTAATCAAAGATATATCTACCGTCTCAGGTCCCATAATTTTCTTGGATGCAGCTTGGTCTCTTCGTTCGGATGGAAGGTCGGCAATTGCTGGCTTAGGTATTTTCGTACAGTTCGGATGCGATCGACGTTGCTCTCAGCTGTGTATCTCGGCCATATCCCCACTAGCAACATCTGCAATTCAGCCTGAGGCATTTGGCTTGATGTTAGCGTCCCAGATTGCAGGACAACTTCAGATTCAGCAGCCAATTTTTTTTGACAGACTGTGCGATGTTGGTGACTGCGGCAGCGTCGCCCACTTGCTCCATTTAGGCTTTACAAGTCCAAATCCTTAAGCTCATTGCGGCCGGTCTTAACCACACTCGCCATTAGTCGTGGGCTCTCTCGATATTCATCCATCCCTATACAAACCCATCGACCCAGCTCTCTGTCTCACTCTCCTCAAGCTACCCATCGAGCGGCTACTAGTGCAACGCCTATCTCTCAGGCGTTACACGCTGGCCATGTGTGTAGCATCTGAGAGCCAGATGTTGCACAATGTAGTGTGGCACCTAACTGTCGGGCGCTACACAAAAGGGTCAGCTAGGTGATTTTTTTGTCAATGGTTCATTTAGAGATATTTTTTCGTCCACAAGTCAGAATAGTGATTTTTGCCCCTATTCTTCTTCGGCAACAACATAATACTCCCATCTGCGTATCTGCTCCTTCCCACAAGGGTTTAGTTAGCATGCTGCTGTTGCCGTCGCCGTTGGCACTGAGAGGTGGGGGGACCTCGCATCTTCAAGAGTTCTACGTTCTTCGTCATCGTCTAGTGATCATCGAATTTTGTGAGAATAAATTTACTCTCTTTCTTTTGGCAGTGCCATGAGATTAGAGAGTTTCTGTCCTCGCAGATCCAAATCGTATCTGATGAGTTTATGTTGTGGTGTCAAATTTTCTTTGTTGGTTTGATTCTTTTTGAAGTTGAAATCTTTCATCGACTCCATGGTGAAGATATTGTGATCCGACGTCCTGCTCTTCTAGGGCATCATCCCCGGCCCAAGTATGTTCATCGATCAAGGCTTTACATTTTTTTGGATGGGCGACTCAATAAACTTTCAAAAACCATTATTGGTAATGTTCGTGCGGGTGAAAGAGTGACAACTTTGTTGCTCCAATCCAGTTGCAGCCTCTTTACCAAAGTTTTTGGAGTATATCTTCTAGCAGAGATTGATATAGCGAAGATGGTGTTTTCAAGAGATTTCATTGTAATTCTGTGTCATAGGAGCTACTTTGTATTTTCTTGAATTTAGATCCAAATATGTGTACCTGTTATTGTTATGAGCATGAATAAATTACATGTGTTTGTGAAAAAAAAATCAACCACTAGATACTATTATCCATTCAGTTTTAAAGATTAGTATATAAAAATGATACTTTGTATAAGCAATCTACACCACAAACCAATTTATTAGTTAGCCTACTTGTCAAGTTTTTATATAAAAATCAACCACTAGATACTATTAGCCAAGTTTTTACTGAACATAACTTGCCTCATTTGAAAATGGTTAAAATTGTACTATGAGAGATTATAAAAATATGTTTATATAATACTTCCTCCGTCTGAAATTAGTTGACACTCAAATAAATGTATATACACATATTTTAGTATTAAATACATCTGTTTGAGCGACAACTAATATCGTACGGAGTTAAAAATACACTAGAAACTACTAATGATATTTGATGATATTAAAATATATACCAACACATACAGATACAAACAAATATATACATATGCACCATATAATTTATGCAATTTTACAACTTTTATTTAAACACAACTTTTCTTAAAATAGAAAATTAAAATTTCAGAGAGTAGGTTTTTTGAGTAACAAACATTAAAAATTATACTAATAAAATGAAATAATTAATATTTCACAACATTGTTATGTGGTTACCTGTGTCATATTAGTAGCATAAATTATATCATCATTAATTTATTAATATGACAAAATAACTTTAGATAAATGTTTGGTATAAAATCCTTATTTTAACCCCCCTTAGTTTAAAACATAAATTAGACAGACCTTGGGCGGGGGAGGTGGCCGGTGTGTTGAGGGGGTCGGTGGCGGCCGCCGTGGCTTCCTTGGCAGTATGGTCCGACTCATGTCACCAGAGAAGCCGGTAGCCCTTGTAGAACATATATGCAGCGCCCGCGAGGAAGAGCGTGACGGTCCAACCGTTCACGTTGTGGTTAATGATGATTCACTGCTCCAGGACAGGCGTGTCAGGCATCGGTCCAGGCATAGGCACGTCGCAGAGGTGGACTGGCCCTAGCGCGAAGAAGCGCGAGTGCGAAGAAGCTTCTTCTGCCATGAAGATAGTACATCTCTACGTGCTGGTACACTTCTACGAATAGCCGGTAAAGAAACGCCTGCCCAATCTTCCAAGTCACCAGGATCGCAGGCTCCATAGGACACTAAAGTCGTTTAGAACATCATATATATGCATTTGGCATCATAAAAAAGTAGTAAAAGTTGCTTGTGAAAGTTAAGCAAAAAAAACCAAAACATGAAACCAAATCAGAAAACTAAGTCGATACAATTACTTGTACTATATTAGGGCATCTCAAACGCATATCCCCAAACTGCTCGCATTTGTCCGGACGCGTTTTACCATCAAAGATGGTACCCTATCGGTCCGCGGATCAGTCCGTATGTCCGTTTTCTAGTAAATCGGAAGCAAACTGGGGGAGGGAGCTTTGTTGGAGCCCGTACTGCCGAGACGTAGTACTCTGACACCCCTACCCACTCAAATCCCCATGTCGGTTCCATTCTCTTTCATTTCGTCCCTGCTCCCCTTGCTTGGCATCCACACCCTCACCACTGCAGGAATGCCTACCGGTGGCAAGCACCAAAAGGCCACCATTGGCAAGCGAGGCTCTTAGGTGCACCCGCCACACTAACCTCCCACCACTGGTAAGATGGCACCAGTGGCGGGCACACCTACCCGCACTGTTACGTGTCGGTCCTAAATAAACGGTTTTAACCCCTTTCCGTGACGGCATTTGAAACCGTCGCCAAGTGAGTGTGGGCGATAGGGGGGTCCTTCCCACACGACCCAGAAACCGTCGGGGATAGGGCCCCTACAGTACTCCTACTCATTTCTGCTCGCATTGCCATCGGAGTCGGTATTCTGTGGTGCTACGTTTACGATGCACGGCCCATCACAAATGGTTCACTATTATAGAACGTGTATGATGCGCGGCCATCACAAACGGTTCACCGTTATGAAGATTAGCTAATCGTCGTACGAGTGTCGGACAGGATTACAAAACATCGGACCATCATAACATCGTCGTACATGACAACTATCGCACACGCTGTTCTGAGGTGCAACATTTACGATGCATACTTCATCAGAAACAATTCATGATTGCGAATCGTGTACGATAAGACAACTAACACAAACATTTAGTTTGCCCGCACCGTTTGTGATATTGTCTAACATCACACACGCTTTGGAAACGACAACTTGTGCATGCTTGCACACGTTTCCTCTCTGTGAACCATCTCGGATTATGATGCATATCGTAAATGTTTGTGTTTTACCAACCGTGTGTGTCTTAACAACCCGGAGAGCGTAATTTCACCGTAATTTAATTGCTGCTTTTCTAAATTATACCGGATTTGGATTTGGATTTGAATTTGAGTGTATGCTACAACTTTATTCATATCCATCAGGTTCAAATAACCAATGCATTATTCGATTCATAGGTATATATGTTCAAGAATTACATAAGAACCAAATAAAGAATGATGAACCACAGTTGTATACTTGTACTATTAAAGATAGTAAAGAAAGATGTGAAATATATTCTGGTTGCTGAACAAGGTGAAGCGGAATGCCCATATTGTGCCCTCCTCCATGCAGAAGGCACGCATGACTCTAGTCCAACCCCTTGTGATGGCCGACCGCCCATCCTTCACGGTCTTCAAGAAAACATCTAGATAATCATCGTGTTTTGTTAGAAATACTTTAACCTTTGCATGCCCACCAATCATGTAGTTTGAGAGGTAATCTTGAGTAAACTGCTTTGGCAACCATTGCAAAAGAAAAAGATTCAGACATTGTCATCTAACACAATTCATTATGGGAAGTAAAAAGAAGGCTGCAGAGTTCTTACTTACCATCCTGCAGTTTGGTGTTGTCTTGAATAAAGTGTAAATAAATAGTTTAATTGCCATCTTTGGACCCATTTTACTAACAATCTTTATCAGCTTCCTCATTTGATGCTGATTCATCAATATCTCACTGTCCCATACGCAGAAAGGGTCGAAACGCGGATCTTTACCAATGACATATGTGCCTAAAAGCATCAAGTTAATATTAGAAGCTAAACAACAGTTGCACAATGATGTAGTACAACACTCTTTTATAATATGTCTATATACATCCGTATGTGGTAGTCCATTTGAAATCTCTAAAAAGACAAATATTTAGGAACGGAGGGAGTGTATCTTATAACATCCAATATACTCACATATTAGATGAGTTACCATCTTATATTATGGGAAGGAAGGAGTTTAGTTCATTCTTACAAATTATTGGCTGATTAACTACTGATGTATCCATGGGTTACAATTAGTTTGAGCTAGTTTGGGCTCAAATAGCCCTAAAGTATATGTAAACATGAGGGCTAGTTTAAGCTAGTTGCATCTATAACCCACCCAAAGTAACTATCCAACCCAAGAGGTACTAATTGGAGCTAGTTCTCCTAGTGCATTTATTGTCAATCTAACCCTGCCATCCAAACAATTCTTTGGATGGAGTTAGTTCTCCTAGTGCATTTATTGTTGTTGTTGCTGCTGCTCTTCTACGTATATCTAGACATCATTAGAACATTAATGTAATACTCTTCCTTGTTGCTGTGTAGCGTAGGATTGCATATTTAGACATTAAGTACAGTGCATGTTGCTATGTAACCTCATATATATTACATATGACCCTAGTTAACCCAATGAAAAATAGGTTGCAGATATATTCAGTTAAAAGTCCAATTCACCGATTAGTCCCTTATCAGCCGCCGGCCTATATGGTACCAACTACCGATGTCCTGAACAGTGAGAAGATATGAGCCATGGTATAAAACTAACCTCAATGGAAAACAGAAGTCGTTCCCAAAATTGTCCTGTGTAGGTACATCGAGAAGCATGTTAAGCACAACAGGCTAAACATCAACCAAAATTATACATGGTAGACAAAATAATCTCCAAAAGATAGTTTCAGTGTGCAGGTTTAAGCACGCTAGTAAAATAAAACAAGTGGAAAGCTGTGCTAACTGCAATAGGCCTAACATTTAACAACAAGCAAACATAGTCATTCAAACTGGTATTGTGCCGGTCTAAGTACACTAGTTATGGTTAAATAAAAATGGAAAGGCATGTTAACTAACAAGATGCAACAACTAAATGTAGTCATTCATAGTGGTATTGTTGAAACTAGTAGTGATGAAATTGAACTACACAGTTCATACTTGCACATATAGAACATCACGTTGTGAATAACTAGAATAAACAATGCATACTACGAACAACCAAAGATAGCATTTGAAACTGAACATATGCTAACTACAAACAACCGAACAATAAAAAAACTTTAAAAGAGGCATATGCTAGCTATAATAGGCTTAACAACAAGCAAATATATGCATTCCTATTGGTATGTTTAAAACTAGATTCATGAAATGTACTGCACAGTAAATAATTTCACATTAAAGCATCACATTGTGAACAATTGAAATAAACAAGGCATATTGCAAACAACCAGATATAGCAATTAAAACTGGACATATTCTTACTACACTATGATACGTCTCCGTCGTATCTATAATTTTTTATTGTTCCATGCCAATATTCTACAACTTTCATATACTTCTGGCAACTTTTTATAATATTTTTGGGACTAACATATTGATCCAGT
Source organism: Triticum dicoccoides (assembly GCF_002162155.2). NCBI lineage: Eukaryota > Viridiplantae > Streptophyta > Magnoliopsida > Poales > Poaceae > Triticum > Triticum dicoccoides. Next base: position 23,401,315 of record NC_041392.1, on the reverse strand, counting down.
GCCCAGTGCCAGTTCCTGTTTGTTGCATGTTTTATGTTTCGCAGAAAACCCATATCAAATGGAGTCCAACCGGGATAAAAACAGAGGGAGATTTTTTTGGAATATTTATGATTTTTGGGAAAAAGAATCAACGCGATATAATGCCCGAGGGGGCCACGAGGCAGGGGGCGCGCCCCAGGGGGTCAGGCGCGCCCTGGACCCTCGTGGCAACCCCGTAAGGCGGTTGAAGCCCTTCTTTCGCCGCAAGAAAGATAATTTCAGGATAGAGATCGTGTCCAAAATTCAGCCCAATCGGATTTACGGATCCCAAGTTATAAAAGAAACGGTGAAAGGGCAGAATCTTCAACGGAGAAACAAAGAGAGACAGAGAGACAGATCCAATCTCGGAGGGGCTCTCGCCCCTCCGCCGCCATGGAGGTCATGGACCAGAGGGGAAACCCTTCCCCCACCTAGGGAGAAAGTCAAGGAAGAAGAAGAAGGAGGGGGGCTCTCTCCCCCTCGCTTCCGGTGGCGCCGGAACGCCGCCGGGGCCATCATCGTCACCGCAATCTACACCAACAACTTCACCACCGTCATCACCAACTCTTCCCCCTTCTATGCAGCGGTGTAACCCCTATTTTACCCGCTGTAATCTCTACTTAAACATGGTTCTCAACGCTATATATTATTTCCTAATGATGTATGGCTGTCCTATGATGTTTGAGTAGATCTGTTTTGTCCTATGGGTTAATTGATGATCGTGATTGGTTTGAGTTGCATGTTTTATTATTGGTGTTGTCCTATGGTGTTCTCCGTGTCGCGCAAGTGTGAGGGTTCCCCGCTGTAGGGTTTGCAATATGTTCATGATTTTCTTATGGTGGGTGGCGTGAGTGACAGAAGCACAGTCCCGAGTAAGTAGGTTGTTTGCGTATGGGAATAAAGAGGACTTGATGCCTTATAATGCTATGGTTGGGTTTTACCTTAATGATCTTTAGTAGTTGCGGATGCTTGCTAGAGCTCCAATCATAAGTGCATATGATCCAAGAAGAGAAAGTATGTTAGCTTATGCCTCTCCCTCAAATGAAATTGCAATAATGATTACCGGTCTATTTATCGATTGCCTAGGGACAAATAACTTTCTCGTGACAAAAAGCTCTCTACTAAAACAAACTTTATTGTGTCTTTATCTAAACATCCCTACTTTTTATTTACATGCTCTTTATTTTCTTGCAAACCTATCCAAAAATACCTACAAAGTACTTCTAGTTTCATACTTGTTCTAGGTGAAGCGAACGTTAAGCGTGCATAGAGTTGTATCGGTGGTCGATACAACTTGAGGGAATATTTGTTTTACCTTTAGCTCCTCGTTGGCTTCGACACTCTTACTTATCGAAAGAGGCTACAATTGATCCACTATACTTGTGGGTTATCAAGACCTTTTTCTAGCGCTGTTGCCGGGGAGTAATAGCGTGGGGTGAATATTCTTGTGTGTGCTTGTTTGTTTTATCACTAAGTAATTTTTATTTGCTGTTCTTAGTTATTCTCTATCTTTAGTTATGGATATGGAACACGAAAAACCAAAAAAATTAGGTGTACTTGCTACTCATGGAGATGGGGAACCTCCTAAAACCCAATGCTCATTATGTGAAAGATATTATGTACTACTTTGATAATCCTGAGAAAACCCCATTCAACTTTATAACGGGAGTAATATTGGATCAACGTGAATACTTTAGGGATTATCGCTTGACTCAAAAAGGGAAACTATTATGGGATCAAATTTATATGTTGTATTGGTATGCTAGGAAACTATGCTTGAGATATGATTATACTTGTTGCTCTAGGATGAAGGCTCCACACCTTCCCTTTTCATGCAAATTTAATGATAATGAAACCTTAGCTTCTTATGCTAGAGGTATATATGATTACTATGATGTGGAACGAATAGAAAAATTTGTTGCTTTTAATGGTGCATGTGAAATTGAATCTTTGTTTAAAGAGTTTGAAGATTTTGATGATTCAGTTTATAGACCTGAAAATTTAGCTATCCTTAAATATTGCTATGAGTATTATAAATACAATTATGATATTGATGAATTTATTGAGAAAGTCTCCGCTGTCCAAGAAGAGATTAATATTTTGCAGGAGTCTATGGAAGAAGAAATTGATAAAACTGTGAGCTCATTGGATGAAAAAGATGATGAGGAGAGCGAAGAACAAAAGGAGGAAGAGCGGATTAGCTACCCGTGCCCACCTTCTAATGAGAGTAACTCTTCAACTCATACATTGTTTAATTTCCCTTCATGCTTACCGAAGGATGATTTCTAAGATGATTGTTATGATCCCGTTGATTCTTTTGAAATACCCCTTTTTGATGAACTTGATGCTTGCTATGCTTGTGGCCAAGATGCCAATATGAATTATGCTTATAGAGATGAACTTGCTATAGTTCCTTATGTTAAACATGAAATTGTTGCTATTGCACCCACACATAATAGTCCTATTATCTTTTTGAATTATCCAAACTACACTATATCAGAGAAGTTTGCTCTTATTAAGGATTATGTTGATGGGTTGCATTTTACCGTTGCACATGATGATTTTGATGAATGTAACACTACAAGAAACCTGTTAATACATGACAGTTCTTGTCCATCACGGACCAGGGGAAAACTGTCATGGGTGCCCATGCATGACGGATTTGTATTCCGTCATGTATATCGCGTCATAATTTGACATCAGTGCCGTCCATGACGGTTCTTGGCCGTCAAGGATTAGCCCAAGGCCCGCGCAGCCCAAATCAGGCCCTAACCTTCATGACGAAAATGACCGTCATGGACCAATGCCATGTAGGATTTTCAAATCACATGTTGGAATGACGTGGCTGCCTACGTGGGAATTATTTTCCGTCATGGAATTCATCATGGATTTAGGCACAAATTTAATTTAGTGCCATTATCTCTTTCCTTCCGCCCAATTTTCACCAACACATATTTTAGCATAATTTGTTACACAGATCATAATGCCAATTTTTGCCGAAGACAAGTATTTCCAAAATTTCATACATACATGGATCCATTAATATGCCCTCCTACAAGTATTCACATCATTTGTAATTGACAAAATTCTCCATGAAATGGTAATTTACAACATAGATTTACAAAGTATATCACACAACAAGGTTAGGAAATAGTTCAATCCAGGTTACATAAACAGAACATACAAACAATTGAGATTATTATTCAAGTTCTTGCTGTCAGCCCTCCTGATGGCAATCACGTCCTGGCGGATTGTGATGGGCAGCACCAAGTAGCCCCGCTACCAATCATACCTATCATAGTTACATGAACAATAGATATTTTTAGATATGAATAGATAATAAGAGAATTGCAAAAAAAAGTGAAAAATGAATTACATGTTGTCCAAAAAATTTAAACCTTATAGTGCCTACAAATGAGGATAAGATAGTTCCTAGAACATATAAGTTTCATTTATATCCAAATTAATTAACATAGCCAAGTTATAGGTAAAAAATGAAGTGTTAAGTACTCGTGCATATCATCCAAACAAGAAACAGAAAAACACTTGTGTGACAAAGAGGGACAATGCATAAAACAGTGCACAAGATTCATCAAAATATCACTGGGGAAAAACTCATACCACTTGATATAACTCAAAAGGCTACGAAGGAGATGGTACTGGACATATATAAGAATATGGACATTTAGCCCATGATACATTTCTCTTGCAACCATAAGAGATTGTTATCAAGCATATAGCTGAAAAAATTAGTATTTCACAGGAACAATAAAAAATTAACAAATTGAGATGAAAATTTACCAACAGCAGTGAGGTGACATGTTTCTCAACAGCCAGGACAACACCATCCTTCAACCCGATGGCAGTAGAGCCCAGCTGCATTCCATAATAGAAGGATTACATACAGACCAGAATAAGAACATCAAATTTTCAACAAAAAAGATTACAAAAAGAAAGACATCAAGTTTCATCAGGAATACCACTAGGAAAAAACTCTACCACTGGAAATTACAAACTAGTTCTCCAACAAATAAGAGACGATGTTTGGAACATCTGTCATTTGGCGCAGAAAAATTAAAACTACATTTTCTGTGTGTACATCTAAATCCCAAAGATGCAAATTGTTAGAATATTCAAGTACACATACATTTAGTGAGATCTAAGATGCATAGTTCCATTTAGAAAACAAAAATAAAGATGTAGTATATTCTACATTTTTAAATGCAGAACATGGTCTGGCACATTACATTACAAAGCAAGAAGACTTGCACACACAACAGAAGTACAAGTCCAGCCAACTAACTTGCACATACTTCGTTCAAGCAGGACATGGTCTGGTTCATTACATTACAAAGCAAGAACCTATGCAAAAGAGAAGAAAGCAAAATAAAATTAGGTACTGCAAGCCTCACCATTTAAAAAGATGTTCAGCAATACAGCTAGTTATGTACGAAGAGATGCAAGCAACAAAAGAATTAATTAATGGAACAAATTTATGTGGTTTTGTTGTACTGTATCTGTCCATAATATCCCAAAGAGGAAACTACCACAAATCTTTCACTAGCAGGTAGTTCATCACACAAATGCATTACATATTTTGTTTGAAAACAGTCCATGAATGCAGAATAAATGCAGGGGGTCGATTTCTCAATGGCAAGGCAAGATTGAATTGGCATTAGTACCTAATTTTGTTATTACTTAATATGAATTACCAGCAATAAGCTAGCTAAGATCTTTTATGAGCCAAACAACCAGCACTAGTTGGAATAAACAAACAAAGATCTTACCCTGCTATTGAGAAACTAATAAAAAGGCAAACAACCCAGCTAGAAATGGAGCAATCATTTAGTTTCAATCTGGAGTAGAATATTCACTTCCAGGCAAGAATTAGCAGTTCAAAAGCTTCAGCAATAATCACACATCGACGGGAGTACATTAATCTGTTCTGGTTCTAAGGACTAAGCTATATGATAGCTAAAGAAAATGAACATGGGAAATCTGTCTATTCTTTTAGATTCGTAAGAAAACTCTGTAGCAATGTAAATTCTAGTAACATGCGACTGGCTGCCTTGGTCAAAATCTTAACACCTAGTCATGGCAATATTAGTTTCTTTCTTCCAACTGAAAAATGGTTCATGGTATGAAAAATCAAACATAGAAGAGGCTCTCACAAGATATGAATGATGTGCTAAGCAACATCAAGGACAAAAATTACAGAGAGGACAACCTTGTGTACGACCTAGTTGGGACAACCTTGTCAGCATGTACAAATAATATTGTGGAACAGAGGGGATGGGGACAGGACTGGATGGGGAGAAGCAAAGCCTCACCAGATCTTGAGGAGGAGCACAGGGAAGAGGTGTCGTGGGAGTCGTGGGGTTGCCGGCGAGATCCAAGAGGACGTCATTGGCACACGAGCGTCGCCAAGATCCCATGGTCAGCTCGCCGTCGGACGTCGCCCTCCTCCCACCTCTTCTGCCACTCGGCCCCCTCCTCTTGTCCTGCACGTTTTTCCCTCCCCTGACCGGCCAAGGATGCGGTGGTCATCGCCATGGTGGTTGACGGTGCGGTGGTTGTCCAGATCTGAAAAGATGTAATAGATGTCAGGGAATAGAGTGGCGGCAGTTGATGGTGCGGTGGTCATCGTCCTACCTCTAGAGATGAGAGGGAGGGCCAGCGGCGAGCTAGGGGAAGAGAAAGGTGATGAGGTCTTGGGTGGCGGCATTGTGTGGGGGACGATGGGGAATCAGGAGGGGGCTGTGTAAGGGAGAGAGGAGGGGCGGGGGGAGGGTTAGGGTTAGGCTTTTATATGGGTAAATGCCAGGCGGGCTGTAGCGGGCTTGGGCGGGCTTGTGGGACTGTACTATGCCGTCCATGACAGTTCTTAAAAATGTCATCGCAAATCCGTCACGTATTAACAGATTTCTTGTAGTGTAATATGCATGTGCTTGCTGCTCCTACTTGCAATTATTATGAGAGAGTAACTACATCTCCACCTCTCTATGTTTCCAACACGATAAAATTGCAAGAAACTGTTTATACTATGCATTGGTCTTTACTTTGTGTGCATGAATTGTTCTTTTATGACATGCCGATGCATAGGAAGAGAGTTAGACTTCGTTGTTGCATGATATATGTTACTTTGTTCTCACTACTAAATCACAAATCATTGTTAATTAAAATTGGCTTTGATATACCTTGGGATCTGGGTGGATCCATTACTTGAGCACTATATGCCTAGCTTAATGGCTTTAAAGAAAGCGCTGCCAGGGAGACAACCCGGAAGTTTTAGAGAGTCATTTATTTCTGTTGTGTCCTTTTATAAAGTTTAAAAAAGAAAAAATAATAAAGATGGGAACCTAAAACTTTTTCAAAAAGAAAAGCGAAAGTGAGAAAGACGAGCATTGTTAAAATGGGAGCTAGCCTTGAACTTTGTTCATGCCCATGGAAACTTTGTGACCGTTGATTACATAAACTTTTCAAAAAAATGATTATCCCCATGTACAATTCCATTGTATTATAAAAATAATGTGTCAAGATTTGCCTTTAGGATGTTTACATTGCTTGTTGGTTTATGCGGTGCAGAACAGAAACTTTGGCTGTAGTGCACGATTTTACATTTTTTACTGGAACGTCAAACGGTTCTGGAACTTTCTGCACTGTCTCTATATTTTTTTTTTATTTTTCCTAATTTTGGCAGAACTTTTGGAGTACCAGAGGTATGGTGAATGTCCAGATTACTATAGACTGTCCTGTTTAAAACATATTCTGATTTTGATGCATTGTTTGCTTGTTTTGATGAAACTATCGATTTCTATCAGTGGATTAAGGCATGGAAAAGTTAAATTACGGTTGATACAGTGCAAAAACAAAATATGAATTGGTTTACAATAGTACTTAGAGTAGTGATTTGCTTTATTATACTAACGGATCTTACCGAGCTTTCTGTTGAGTTTTGTGTGGATGAAGTGATCAAAGATCGAGGAGGTCTCAATATAAGGAGAAGGAGGAGAGGCAAGAGCTCAAGCTTGGGGATGCCCAAGGCATCCCAAGTAAATATTCAAGGATACTCAAGCGTCTAAGCTTGGGGATGCCCCGGAAGGCATCCCATCTTTCTTCAACAAATATCGGTATGTTTTTGGTTTCGTTTCGTTCATGTGATATGTGCAAATCTTGGAGCGTCTTTTGCATTTAGTTTTCACTTTTCTTTTATGCACCATGCTGGTATGAGATCGTCCTTGGTTGATTTATAGAATGCTCATTGCACTTCACTTACATCTTATGAGTATGGCTTTATAGAATGCTTCATGTGCTTCGCTTATATCATTTGAAGTTTGGATTGCCTGTTTCTCTTCACATAGAAAACCGCCCACTACTAAGAAAAGGGCTATAGATGATATGGCCACTAATGGCGCACCAGACAGGTGGTGCGCCACTACTATATAGCAGTGGCGCACCATGTGTTGATGCGCCATTAGTGTGATAGACACTAATGGCGCACCAAACCCACGGTGCGCCACTAGTAACATTTTTTTTATTTTTCCAAAAATACTAATGGCGCACCAGGGCACAGTGCGCCATTACTAGTTTTAACTAGTAATGGCGCACCTGCCACACAGTGCGCCACTACTATAATTTTTTTTTGCAAACTACTAATGGCGCACCACAAGCTGGTGCGCCATTAGTAACCAGGGTTACTAATGACGCATTTGTGGGTGGTGCGCCATAAGTAACCTGGGACCAGCTAGATATTTTGGACAGCCACACCTACACACTCACTTTCCCCACTTCATTTTCTCCACCTCCTCCTCCAAGTTTGTCTCGGCTGCCTCCTCCTCCTCACCTCATTTGCACCAAAGATTCATCCAAACTAGCAGGGCCACCCGCGCATTTGCGTGGCTAGAATAACCCTTCTTCATTGTTTCCTCTGACCACTATACGGCCTCCCAATAAACTATTGTTTGATTTAATTTGCCAAAAAATTATATGTCATATAAAAAGATTATGGACAAAACTAAAGCCACAATGAAACATCTAGTGCATTATATTCTTGAAGAAATTCCTTATGCGTGAGGTGGGAAGACAGATACAATACCATAAATGGGCTTTCATACAGAACATCATTTTCCCCCTCATTGACTCATTTCTCCTCGCCCCACATTTTGTATCACTTCAGCAATATGTTTTTTAGCGATCCCCTCACTAAGAATTAAATCTAAACATGAACATCGCATATCTAAAGTTATGTTCTCCCACTCAAGTCGATGACTGCGGCATTCTTAGATGCCTTTCTCTGTTAATGAAATATCATGTCTACATACATAGTTATTATCACCCATATGGGTGTATCTTGATAACTTTTACATTAAATATTTTCTCGGACTCACGCTCTTCTAATCTTATTAATGCTAATCATGTCTGTGATGCTTTATATCATCTTGAATTTTAAATGTTTTCATTAATTGTACGAGTCATCAAGTATTTATTGTATATATAATTTATTTTAGTGTTTATCTTCTCATGAATTTCATACGAAGTGCAAATAGTATCAGTGTTGTAGTTTATTTCTTATTGAGAACCACAATTTCATGCCTAAAGTATGCGTATACTCTAATCACCACATCTGTGCAAAATATACTTCATCCTACAGAGTCCAATTGACGTGAAACTTCACGGAACTTATTTTTGGACCAGAAGAAGCCCACAGAGTATCGGAGATGGACCAGAAGAGTCCCGGGCTGCCCACAAGGGTGGGGGGCGCGCCCACCCCCCTGGGCGCGCCCCCTGCCTCGTGGACAGCCCGAAGATCCACCGACGTACTTCTTACTCCTATAAATACCCATATACCCTAAAAACTTCGGGAAGCAGAATAGATCGGGAGTTCCGCTGCCGCAAGCCTCTATAGCCACCAAAAACCAATCGGGGCCCAGTTTCGGCACCCTGCCGGAGGGGGAAACCCTCACCGGTGGCCATCTTCATCATCCCGGCGCTCTCCATGACGAGGAGGGAGTAGTTCTCCCTCGGGGCTGAGGGTATGTACCAGTAGCTATGTGTTTGATCTCTCTCTCTCTCTCTCGTGTTCTTGAGGTGATACGATCTTGAAGTATCGCGAGCTTTGCTATTATAGTTGTATCTTATGATATTTCTCCCCCTCTACTCTCTTGTAATGGATTGGGTTTTCGCTTTGAAGTTATCTTAACGGATTGAGTCTTTAAGGATTTGAGAACACTTGATGTATGTCTTGCGTGGGATACCCGTGGTGACAATGGGGTATTCTATTGATCCACTTGATGTATGTTTTTGTGATCAACTTGCGGGTTCCGCCCATGAACCTATGCATAGGGGTTGGCACACGTTTTCGTCTTGACTCTCCGGTAGAAACTTTGGGGCACTCTTTGAAGTACTGTGTGTTGGTTTGAATAGATGAATCTGAGATTGTGTGATGCATATCATATAATCATACCCACGGATACTTGAGGTGAGATTGGAGTATCTAGGTGACATAACGGTTTTGGTTGATTTGTGTCTTAAGGTGTTACTTTAGTACAAACTCTATGATAGATTGAACGAAAATAATAGCTTCATGCTATTTTACTACGGACTCTTGAATAGATCGATCAGAAAGGATAACTTTGAGGTGGTTTCGTACCCTACCATAATCTCTTCGTTTGTTCTCCTCTATTAGTGACTTTGGAGTGACTTTTTGTTGCATGTTGAGGGATAGTTATATGATCCAATTATGTTATTATTGTTGAGAGAACTTGCACTAGTGAAAGTATGAACCCTAGGCCTTGTTTCAACGCATTGCAATACCGTTTACGCTCACCTTTATCATTAGTTACCTTGCTGTTTTTATATTTTCAGATTACAAAAACCTATATCTACCATCCATATTGCACTTGTATCACCATCTCTTCGCCGAACTAGTGCACCTATACAATTTACCATTGTATTGGGTGTGTTGGGGACACAAGAGACTCTTTGTTATTTGGTTGCAGGGTTGCATGAGAGAGACCATCTTCATCCTACGCCTCCCACGGATTGATAAACCTTAGGTCATACACTTGAGGGAAATTTGCTACTGTCCTACAAAGTTCTGCACTTGGAGGTCCAACAACGTCTACAAGAAGAAGGTTGTGTAGTAGACATCAATGACGTCCCGCGAACTTCGATCCAGCAGAGCTTCGAGGGAGAGTTCCGTCAGCACGACGGCGTGATGACGGTGATGATGAAGCTACTGACACAGGGCTTCGCCTAAGCACCACTACGATATGACCGAGGTGGATTATGGTGGAGGGGGGCACCGCACACGGCTAAAAGATCAATGATCAACTATTGTGTCTCCAAGGGGTGCCCCCCTCCCCGTATATAAAGGAGTGGAGGAGGGGGAGGGCCGGCCCTCTCTATGGCGCACCCTGGGGGAGTCCTACTCCCACCGAGAGTAGGATTCCCCTTTTCCTAGTAGAACTAGGAGCCCTTCCAAGTAGTAGGAGTAGGAGAGAAGGAAAGGGAAAGGAGAAGAGAAGGAAGTAGGGGGCGCCACCCCTCCCCCTAGTCCAATTCGGACTAAGCATTGGGGGGGGGGGCGCATCCTCTCCTCTCTCTTTCCCCTAAAGCCCAATAAGGCCCATATACTCCCCGGTGAATTCCTGTAACTCTCCGGTACTCCGAAAAATACCCGAATCACTCGGAACCTTTCCGATATCCTAATATAGTCGTCCAATATATCGATCTTTACGTCTCGACCATTTCGAGACTCCTCCTCATGTCCCTAATCTCATCTGGGACACCGAACTACCTTTGGTACATCAAAACACATAAACTCATAATACAAATCATCACCGAACGTTAAGCATGCGGACCCTACGGGTTCGAGAACTATGTAGACATGACCGAGACATATCTTCGGTCAATAACCAATAGCGGAACCTGGATGCTCATATTGGCTCCTACATATTCTACGAAGATCTTTATCGGTCAAACCGCATAACAACATACGTTGTTCCCTTTGTCATCGGTATGTTACTTGCCTGAGATTCGATCGTTGGTATCTCAATACCTAGTGCAATATCGTTACCGGCAAGTCTCTTTACTCGTTCCGTAATACATCATCCCGCAACTAACTCATTAGTTAGAATGCTTGCAAGGCTTATAGTGATGTGTATTACCGAGTGGGCCCAGAGATACCTCTCCGACGATCGGAGTGACAAATCCTAATCTTGAAATACACCAACTTAACAAGTACCTTCGGAGACACCTGTAGAGCACCTTTATAATCACCCAGTTACGTTGTGACGTTTGGTAGCACACAAAGTGTTCCTCCGGTAAACGGGAGTTGCATAATCTCATAGTCATAGGAACATGTATAAGTCATGAAGAAAGCAATAGCAACATACTAAACGATCAAGTGCTAAGCTAACTGAATGAGTCAAGTCAATCACATCATTCTCCTAATGATGTGATCTCGTTAATCAAATGAAAACTCATGTCTATGGTTAGGAAACTCAACCATCTTTGATTAACGAGCTAGTCAAGTAGAGGCATACTAGTGACACTATGTTTGTCTATGTATTCACACATGTATTATGTTTCCGGTTAATACAATTCTAGCATGAATAATAAACATTCATCTTGAAATAAGGAAATAAATAATAACTTTATTATTGCCTCTAGGGCATATTTCCTTCATACACACATCGAACGCCGAGACTCCACTGCGCCACGCCGCCGAGATCCACAATCGTCCATGTGTAAGATGAAACACCAATCCACGAAAGATGCTGCCCGCTGGTCCCTCGGGCCCATGCACACCTCCAAGACTAACGCCCCCAAGGAGGAAACGACACAAGAGCGTCGCCCTCATCCAATCTACCGATCTAGGGTTTCCCCTGGAGGTAACAAATAGATATCTGGAACTTCTTCACGGCGATGTCTTCAAGAAGAGAACGACACATAAGAGCGCCACCATCGCCGCCTTGGCATCTAGCCGAGCGCAAGGATTTCACCCTAATCTGTTCGAAGAACCTCCATCAAGTCTTGTGTATGGATAGCCTCCATCTCCACCAGAGACTGGAAGTAGGCTCCAGGCCCCCGCCACCTGACCAGCCAGCAGTCGCGCCACACGAGCAGCAGGGCCGCCCGTAAGCCCCAGCCGCGCCACCGGAGAGCTCTACACTAGACCCTGCCACCGACCCAGGGGAGGACGACGCCACGTACGCCCAGCAACCACCGCCGCCAGCCCATGCCATCGCGCCGCCGCGCCCCACGGCCGCGTCTCGCCGCCACTAGAAGAAACCTTCCCGCGCCACCATCCTCGGGGAGGAGAAGTGTAACACCCCGGATATAACTTTCCCAATTTGTACTCCAACTCTTGCCATTTCCGGCGTTAAGTTATTTTATTTTCTCGGGTTCGGGTTTTTGTCTCTGTGTGTTGTTTTCGTTGTCATGCATCTCATATCATGTCATCATGTGCATTGCATTTGCATACGTGTTCATCTCATGCATTCGAGCATTTTCCCCGTTGTCCGTTTTGCATTCCGGCGCTTCGTTCTCCTCCGGTGGTCATTTCTAGCTTTCTTTCGTGTGTGGGGATTAATCATTTCCATATTGGACCGAGACTTGCCAGGCGGCCTTGGTTTACTACCGGTAGACCGCCTATCAAGTTTCGTATCATTTGGACTTCGTTTGATACTCCAACGGTTAATCGAGGGACCGAAAAGGCCTTGTGTGTGTTGCAGCCCAACACCCCTCCATTTTGGCCCAAAACCCGCCTAACTTTGCTCCATCATCTAGAGCGTTCGATCACGATCGCGTTGCCAAAAACTGCACCTCATTTGGACTCTCCTAGCTCCCTCTATGCCTATTTAAACACCCCCCCGATTTTCGGATCTCCTTCCTCCCCGAAACCCTAAAATTCCGCTCGCGCAGCCACCGGACATGTCCGTTTCTGGTCGGACGCACCGCACCGCCGCCCCGATCCAATAGGAAGCCGCCACGTCACCACCGCCGATCCTCTCTCTCCTCCGGCCCGGAGAGCCCGGATCGGGCCCTCCCGGCCCGCGCGCCGCCGCCCGGTCTCCTCCAGCCGCGCCGCCCTGCTCCTTGCCGCGCCTCGCCGGTGCAGCCTCCTACCTCTGCCAGCCGCCGTCGCCGGCGCCGCCCCGCCGCCTCGCTGCACCACCGGGCCGCCGCGCCGCCCCGCCGCCTCGCTGCACCACCGGGCCGCCGCGCCGCCCCGCCGCCTCGGCCGCCGCG
>NC_041392.1:23380709-23387602 GCF_002162155.2 Triticum dicoccoides | reverse complement strand
GACCGCCGCCTCTCCGCCGTTCCTCCTCCTCCGGCCGGCCTCGCCTCTCCTTCCTCCTCACCGGAGCAAACCGACATCGCCGGAGCCACCTCGGGAGGCATGCGATCCAGATCTGGATCGGGGTGAACAGTAAACCCTAGGTGGTGAAATTTTCTCTAAGTCCCTAAATTTTCAGTCCATGTGCTCATGTTCGAGGCCTCGTAACTTTGCATCCGTAGCTCCGATTCATGCATATAGCATATCAAAATGTTCATATCTGAGAGTACATCATTTCATTCCATTGCATCATTTTCATTTGAGTTCAGCTTGATGCCCGAAATGCTGTTAGAAGAGGGCTACTTGAGTTAATTGTCAGATCTGCTACTCCATCTTAGACATTTGTCATTTTTGCCATGATTAATGGGTGCATGATATGACCTGATACTCTACATATGTTTTGTTAAGGGTTTTGTCATCTTCCGAGAGGTACAACCCATGTATTTTTGTGATGTGTGTGGTGCCTAGTGCAAGCTTGCAAAGTGAGGCACTGGGTAATTCTGTTTTCAGGGACTTAGTAATTTCACAAAGTCCTGGGATTGTTTATCTCATGATGCCATATGTTCATGTTGTTTCCTAGTGATCCGTGCCTCTTTTGAGGATGATCAGTAAAGGAGTTTTGTTAATATTGTAGTGCTCTATCCATCAATGCCTTTGTTTGCAATTATGGAGCACCCTAGCTTGAGTCAATCGAGCTCTATTTTTGCTTCGTTGTGAATCTGGGCAGATCGTCAACTTGTTTGCGATCTTGCCGGAGATGTTGTAGTTGATCCGTGCATGCTATGCTATTTTTCTTGCCATGTCTAGCTTGAATTATGTGCCTTATTAATGGATGTATGCTTTCCTTGCCATGACTTGCACCGTCGTGAGTGCATCGAGCTCGTAAACATGCCTACTTGAGTTATATTTCAGCATGTGCCAGTTTTCACTAAGTCTGGAAACTGATTATGTTTTTGCTATGTTCATGTTCTTGTTAGTATATTTTCTGATCCCTTTTGGCTCAAGGTCACTAAGGGACTTTTGTTAAGCTATTTGAGTAGCTCCATGCCATGTATTACTTTGTCATGTTCAGGTCCTGTAGCATGTTGTTTTGTTGCTCCGAAGAGTGCTACTTCGTCTGAAATTCCAGACAAGTGTTAATTTCACTAAGTCTGAGATCTGTTTACCATTTGCGTTTTTGCCATGCTTGTTTGAACCTGTTAATGGATGAATTGGCCGTAGCTCAGTGCTAGACTTTTGTTAAGAATCTTGAATGCTTCCCTGCCATGTATTTTGTTGTCTTGTTTGAGTGCTGTAGCATGTTCATCTCATTGCATTTAGATGCCTACTTGCTGTAAATCGCAGACCGGTGTCATATTTGAATCGCTTGCCATTTCCAAACCGTAACTCCGATTCCGGCGTTCTTTATATCGTTTTCAAGCGATTTCATCTCATCTTTCCAGTGGCACACTTGGAATTCCAAGTTGAGGCCAGGTTCATGCATTTCCTGTCATATCTTGCATTATGCATCCCGCATCGCATCCCGCATAGCATACCATCTTTGCATCGTGTTGTTTGAGTCTTGCACGTGGTTGATCGTATCCTTGTTGCTTGTTTGTCTTGTTTGGGTAGAGCCGGGAGACGAGTTCACTAATGAGGAGCCCGTTGAGTTTGCTTTCGAGGATCCAGTCAACTCTGACAGCTTTGCAGGCAAGATGATCATACCATCGAAATCACTACTATCTTTGCTATGCTAGTTTGCTCGCTTTTTTGCTATGCCAATGCTACGATGCCTACCACTTGCTTGTCAGCCTCCCAAATTGCCATGTTAAACCTCTAAACCACCATGTCCTAGCAAACCGTTGATTGGCTATGTTACCGCTTTGCTCAGCCCTTCTTATAGCGTTGCTAGTTGCAGGTGAAGATTGAAGGCCGTTCCTTGTTGGAACATTTATTTACTTGTTGGGATATCATCATATTATCTTGTTATCTTAATGCATCTATATACTTGGTAAAGGGTGGAAGGATCAGCCTCTCGCCTAGTGTTTTGTTCCACTCTTGCCGCCCTAGTTTCCGTCATATCGGTGTTATGTTCCCGGATTTTGCGTTCCTTACGCGGTTGGGTTATAATGGGAACCCCTTGATAGTTCGCCTTGATTAAAGCTTTTCCAGCAATGCCCAACCTTGGTTTTACCATTTGCCACCTAGCCTTTTTCCTTCCCTTGGGTTCTGCAGACTCAAGGGTCATCATTATTTTAACCCCCCCAGGCCAGTGCTCCTCTGAGTGTTGGTCCAAACTGTCAGCCGCCGGTGGCTACCAGGGGCAACTCTGGGCTGGCTACCGGAAGTTTAGACAATCTGAGTGTTCCCTGAGAACGAGATATGTGCAGCTCCTATCGGGATTTGTCGGCACATTCGGGCGGTGTTGCTGGTCTTGTTTTAACCTGTCGAAGTGTCTTGAATTACCAAGATACCGAGTCTGATCGGAACGTCTTGGGAGGAGGTCTATTCCTTCGTTGACCGTGAGAGCTTTTCATGGGCTAAGTTGGGACTCCCCTGCAGGGATTGAACTTTCGAAAGCCATGCCCGCGGTTATGGGCAGATGGGAATTTGTTAATGCACGGTTGTAGATAACTTGAACCTTAATTTAATTAAAATGAATCAACCGTGTGTGTTACCGTGATGGCCTCTTCTCGGCGAAGTCCGGGAAGTGGACACGGTGTTGGAGTAATGTTTGCGCAGGTTGCTCTCTAGTTTCTCGCTCGCGCTTTTGCCTCCTCTCCTCGCTCTCTTTTGCGAATAAGTTAGCCACCATATATGCTAGTCGCTTGCTGCAGCTCCACATATATTTGCCTTACCCCTACCTATAAGCTTAAATAGTCTTGATCGCGAGGGTGCGAGATTGCTGAGTCCCTGTGGCTCACAGATTACTACTACACCAGATGCAGGTCCAGGTGATTCCGCTCCAGGTGACGCGTTTGAGCTCAAGTGGGAGTTCGACGAGGACTCTCAGTGTTACTATGTTTCCTTTCCTGATGATCAGTAGTGGTGCCCTGTTGGGGGTGATCGGGACCATGTCGCTTGTTGGGTTATCTTTCATTTTGGCACCGTAGTCGGGCCATGAGTGTTTGGATGATGTATGTTATTTATGTACTTGATTGACGTGGCGAGTGTAAGCCAACTATGTTATCCCTTTTATTATATATATATTACATGGGATGTTTATGATGATTACCTGACTTGCGACATATGCCTTCAATGCGATTATGCCTCTAAGTCGTGCCTCGACACGTGGGAGATATAGTCGCATCGAGGGTGTTACAAGTTGGTATCAGAGCCTTCCCCGACCTTAGGAGCCCCATTGCTTGATCGTTTTAACAGCCGAGTTGTGT
This sequence comes from Triticum dicoccoides, assembly GCF_002162155.2. Taxonomy (NCBI): domain Eukaryota; kingdom Viridiplantae; phylum Streptophyta; class Magnoliopsida; order Poales; family Poaceae; genus Triticum; species Triticum dicoccoides. The sequence goes on along the minus strand of NC_041392.1, from coordinate 23,384,195 downwards.
CTAGAAAAATGTTTTGAGTCATTTAGGGATTATATATCGGAGAGTTTAGGAATTCTTTTTACTTCCCAGTCTCCTCATCGCTCTGGTAAGACATTCTGACGTAGAGTTTTGACTCCTCTCTTCTCAAATTTCACTAATTTTTTTTAGGATCACGCGGGTATATTGGAATCGTTCCGATGGTTTTATGATGAGAACATTGTCTTGGTGCCTCCTATCAGGGGTTTAGTGGAAGTGTCCCGGGGAGTTGAGCTCTGAGGTGTTGTCATCATAATTTTATCGTTGCAATTCTGGAATACCTGAGTTTAGTACGCCGACATCCAAAATCTCTTTTATGCAGTTCATTGGTGAGATAACCTCGATGCCACCCAGTACTGGGGCGGGAGTTCGGGAGTATCGCCATAACTTGTATAACGGATGCTTTTCGAAGGTTGAGGTATATGGTTTCTGAAGGTTTCTTGGTTATGTGTTGAAGGATGGATACAGCTGGATGTAGGATTTGCTAGTTTGGGTGAGATATTATGCTTCCCCTGTATCCCCAACACCTGATTGCATAACCGGAAAGGTTCGGGAGTTTCATAGGTGGGAATTCTTGTAGCTCTAGTTCTTCTTCCACGGATATTGGTTTGAGATTTGGATTTCTTACCGATTATTCGTTCTTGAGCCGTACCTTGCTGATTTAGTTCTCTACTTTTAATTCAACGTGGCTTCGCAATTTATGGATATGTGACCATTTCAAGAGGAATACATTCGTTCATTTTGTTCGGATGTGAAAACTTTATGTTGCAATTTTCATTCTGTTGGTTTCAGCTTCATTTATCTGTCTATGTGCTAACGGTGGTCAACCTCTTCAGGATGGCTCCCGCTAAGAGCACTAGTCAGAACCAGAATCAAGATCCGCCACCACCTCCACCTCCTCCGGAGGCATGGCAAGCTGTGATGGCCGCAACAAATGCAAACACATAGTTGATCATGCAAATTCTCCAAGAGCGCAATCAAGCGAATCAAGGCAGCCAAGGGAATCAAGGCAACAATCAGAATCACTATGCTACACTGAACCAGTTCCTTGCTAATGGGCCAAAGACTTTCAGCAATTGTGTTGACGCAACCGATGCTGACGATTGGCTTGTGGATCTGTGTAAGCATTTTGAGTGCAGCAACGTCAGGCCTGAAGATTTCGTCAAGTTCGCTTCTTTCCAACTCAAAGATCAAGCTGCAGAATGGTTCCAGCAGTACAAGGATTCCAGAGGTGGACGTGTGATCACTTGGGATGATTTCTGTCGAGATTTCCGAGCTCATCACATCCCTCACAGCATGGTTGAAAGTAAGCGTGAGGAATTCCGCAACTTGAAGCAAGGTTCTTTGTCTGTCTATGACTACAACAAGTTGTTCCAGAAGCTCGCCCGCTTTGCCAAGCAGGACGTCCCTGATGAGAAGAGCATGATATACCAGTTCAAGGGTGGACTCGAATGAAGCGCGAGATCGCTAAATTCGTGAATGAATGTGATGTCTGTAGAAGAGTGAAGGCAGAACACCAAAGGCCAGCAGGTCTCCTCCAACCTCTTGCCATTCCGGAATGGAAGTTTGACCACATTGAAATGGACTTCGTGGCTGGGTTTCCAAAGTCCAAGCGTGGCAATGATGCTATATTCGTTGTCATCGACAACCTCACCAAAGTGGCTCACTTTCTGCCTATCAAAGAGTCGATCACTGCAGCTCAATTGGCGGAACTCTATACCTCTCGAATTGTCTCTCTGCACGGTATTCCACAGGTGATCTCTTCAGACCGTGGCAGCATCTTTACCTCCAAGTTTTGGGATTCTTTTCAGAAGGCCATGGGCACCAACATCCGTTTCAGCACAACTTTCCATCCTCAAACAAGCGGTCAAGTCGAGCGTGGCAACCAGATTCTTGAAGATATGCTCAGGGCTTGTGTGATCTCCTTCGGCATGAAGTGGGAGGATTGTCTTCCTTATGCTGAATTCTCCTACAACAACAGTTTTCAAGCAAGTTCGGGCAAGGCCCCATTTGAAATTCTGTATGGCAGGAAGTGCCGTACACCTCTCAACTGGTCTGAAACCGGTGAACGTCAGCTTTTAGGTAATGACTTAATCACAGAGGCAGAAGAAATGTGCAAAGTTATTCGTGATAACCTCAAAGCAGCCCAATCCCGATAGAAGAGCTTCTATGATAGTAAGCACCGTGATTTGGCTTTCGAGATCGGAGACCATGTTTACCTCTGCATCTCTCCTATGAAAGGTACTCGTCGCTTCGGTATCAAAGGGAAGCTTGCCCCTAGATACGTGGGACCTTTCAAGATTGTCAGCAAGAGAGGCGACCTCGCCTATCAACTCGAGCTTCCTATAAACTTTGCAAATGTTCATGATGTGTTCCATGTCTCTCAGCTTCGAAAGTGCTTCAAGACTCCTGACCGCACCGTCAACTTCGAGGACATTGAGCTCCAAGAAGATCTCTCCTATCGTGAGCACCCAGTAGCTATTCTTGAAGAGACTGAACGCAAGACTCGCAACAAGTCAATCAAATTTCTCAAAGTCAAGTGGTCACACCATTCCGACCGTGAAGCTACCTGGGAACGCGAGGATCACCTCCATTCTGAGTACCCGGCGTTCTTTCAGTCCTAGATCTCGAGACGGGATATTTTCGTAGTGGTGGAGTGTTGTAACACCCCGGATATAACTTTCCCAATTTGTACTCCAACTCTTGCCGTTTCCGGCGTTAAGTTATTTTATTTTCTCGGGTTCGGGTTTTTGTCTCCGTGTATTGTTTTCGTTGTCATGCATCTCATATCATGTCATCATGTGCATTGCATTTGCATACGTGTTCATCTCATGCATTCGAGCATTTTCCCCGTTGTCCGTTTTGCATTCCGGCGCTTCGTTCTCCTCCGGTGGTCATTTCTAGCTTTCTTTCGTGTGTGGGGATTAAACATTTCCGGATTGGACTGAGACTTGCCAGGCGGCCTTGATTTACTACCGGTAGACCGCCTGTCAAGTTTCGTACCATTTGGACTTCGTTTGATACTCCAACGGTTAACTGAGGGACCGAAAAGGCCTCGTGTGTGTTGCAGCCCAACACCCCTCCATTTTGGCCCAAAACCCTCCTAACTCTGCTCCATCATCTAGATCGTTCGATCACGACTGCGTGGCCGAAACCGCACCTCATTTGGACTATCCTAGCTCCCTCTATGCCTATTTAAACACCCCCCCGATTTTCGGATCTCCTTCCTCCCCGAAACCCTAAAATTCCACTCGCGCAGCCGCCGGACATGTCCGTTTCCGGTCGGATGCACCACGCCGCCGCCCCAATCCAATAGGAAGCCGCCACGTCACCGCCGCCGAGCCTCTCTCTCCTCCGGCCCAGAGAGCCCGGATCGGGCCCTCCCGGCCCGCGCGCCGTCGCCCGGTCTTCTCCAGCCGCGCCGCCCTGCTCCTTGCCGCGCCTCGCCAGTGCAGCCGCCTACCTCCGCCA
>NC_041392.1:23373819-23380231 GCF_002162155.2 Triticum dicoccoides | reverse complement strand
CCTCGCTGCACCACCGGGCCGCCGCGCCGCCCCGCCGCCTCGCCGCGGCCGCCGCCTCTCCGCCGTTCCTCCTCCTCCGGCCGGCCTCGCCTCTCCTTCCTCCTCGCCGGAGCAAACCGACATCGCCGGAGCCACCTCGGGAGGCGTGCGATCCAGATCTGGATCGGGGTGAACAGTAAACCCTAGGTGGTGAAATTTTCTCTAAGTCCCTAAATTTTCAGTCCATGTGCTCATGTTCGAGGCCTCGTAACTTTGCATCCGTAGCTCCGATTCATGCATATAGCATATCAAAATGTTCGTATCTGAGAGTACATCATTTTATTCCATTGCATCATTTTCAGATCTGCTACTCCATCTTAGACATTTGTCATTTTTGCCATGATTAATGGGTGCATGATATGACCTGATACTCTACATATGTTTTGTTAAGGGTTTTGTCATCTTTCGAGAGGTGCAACCCATGTATTTTTGTGATGTGTGTGGTGCCTAGTGCAAGCTTGAAAAGTGAGGCACTTGGTAATTCTGTTTCCAGGGACTTGGTAATTTCACAAAGTCCTGGGATTGTTTATCTCATGATGCCATATGTTCATGTTGTTTCCTAGTGATCCGTGCCTCTTTTGAGGATGATCAGTAAAGGAGTTTTGTTAATATTGTAGTGCTCTATCCATCAATGCCTTTGTTTGCAATTATGGAGCACCCTAGCTTGAGTCAATCGAGCTCTATTTTTGCTTCGTTGTGAATCTGGGCAGATCGTCAACTTGTTTGCGATTTTGCCGGAGATGTTGTAGTTGATCCTTGCATGCTATGCTATTTTTCTTGCCATGTCTAGCTTGAATTTTGTGCATTATTAATGGATGTATGCTTGCCTTGCCATGACTTGCACCGTAGTGAGTGCATCGAGCTCATAAACATGCCTACTTGAGTTATATTTCAGCATGTGCCAGTTTTCACCAAGTCTGAAAACTGATTATGTTTTTGCTATGTTCATGTTCTTGTTAGTATATTTTCTGATCCCTTTTGGCTCAAGGTCACTAAGGGACTTTTGTTAAGCTATTTGAGTAGCTCCATGCCATGTATTACTTTGTCATGTTCAGGTCCTGTAGCATGTTGTTTTGTTGCTCCGAAGAGTGCTACTTCGTCTGAAATTCCAGACAAGTGTTAATTTCACTAAGTCTGAGATCTGTTTACCATTTGCGTTTTTGCCATGCTTGTTTGAACCTGTTAATGGATGAATTGGCCGTAGCTCAGTGCTAGACTTTTGTTAAGAATCTTGAATGCTTCCCTGCCATGTATTTTGTTGTCTTGTTTGAGTGCTGTAGCATGTTCATCTCATTGCATTTAGATGCCTACTTGCTGTAAATCGCAGACCGGTGTCATATTTGAATCGCTTGCCATTTCCAAACCGTAACTCCGATTCCGGCGTTCTTTATATCGTTTTCAAGCGATTTCATCTCATCTTTCCAGTGGCACACTTGGAATTCCAAGTTGAGGCCAGGTTCATGCATTTCCTGTCATATCTTGCATTATGCATCCCGCATCGCATCCCGCATAGCATACCATCTTTGCATCGTGTTGTTTGAGTCTTGCACGTGGTTGATTGTATCCTTGTTGCTTGTTTGTCTTGTTTGGGTAGAGCCGGGAGACGAGTTCACTAATGAGGAGCCCGTTGAGTTTGCTTTCGAGGATCCAGTCAACTCTGACAGCTTTGCAGGCAAGATGATCATACCATCGAAATCACTACTATCTTTGCTATGCTAGTTTGCTCGCTTTTTTGCTATGCCAATGCTACGATGCCTACCACTTGCTTGTCAGCCTCCCAAATTGCCATGTTAAACCTCTAAACCACCATGTCCTAGCAAACCGTTGATTGGCTATGTTACCGCTTTGCTCAGCCCTTCTTATAGCGTTGCTAGTTGCAGGTGAAGATTGAAGGCCGTTCCTTGTTGGAACATTTATTTACTTGTTGGGATATCATCATATTATCTTGTTATCTTAATGCATCTATATACTTGGTAAAGGGTGGAAGGCTCGGCCTCTCGCCTAGTGTTTTGTTCCACTCTTGCCGCCCTAGTTTCCGTCATATCGGTGTTATGTTCCCGGATTTTGCGTTCCTTACGCGGTTGGGTTATAATGGGAACCCCTTGATAGTTCGCCTTGATTAAAGCTTTTCCAGCAATGCCCAACCTTGGTTTTAGCATTTGCCACCTAGCCTTTTTCCTTCCCTTGGGTTCTGCAGACTCAAGGGTCATCATTATTTTAACCCCCCGGGCCAGTGCTCCTCAGAGTGTTGGTCCAAACTGTCAGCCGCCGGTGGCTACCAGGGGCAACTCTGGGCTGGCCTACCGGAAGTTTAGACAATCTGAGTGTGCCCTGAGAACGAGATATGTGCAGCTCCTATCGGGATTTGTCGGCACATTCGGGTGGTGTTGCTGGTCTTTTTTTAACCTGTCGAAGTGTCTTGAATTACCAAGATACCGAGTCTGATCGGAACGTCTTGGGAGGAGGTCTATTCCTTCGTTGACCGTGAGAGCTTGTCATGGGCTAAGTTGGGACTCCCCTGCAGGGATTGAACTTTGGAAAGCCATGCCCGCGGTTATGGGCAGATGGGAATTTGTTAATGTCCGGTTGTAGATAACTTGAACCTTAATTTAATTGAAATGAATCAACCGTGTGTGTTACCGTGATTGCCTCTTCTCGGCGGAGTCCAGAAAGTGGACACGGTGTTGGAGTAATGTTTGCGCAGGTTGCTCTCTAGTTTCTCGCTCGCACTTTTGCCTCCTCTCCTTGCTCTCTTTTGCGAATAAGTTAGCCACCATATATGCTAGTCGCTTGCTGCAGCTCCACATATATTTGCCTTACCCCTACCTATAAGCTTAAATAGTCTTGATCGCGAGGGTGCGAGATTGCTGAGTCCCTGTGGCTCACATATTACTACTACACCAGATGCAGGTCCAGGTGATTCCGCTCCAGGTGACGCGTTCGAGCTCAAGTGGGAGTTCGACGAGGACTCTCAGCGTTACTATGTTTCCTTTCCTGATGATCAGTAGTGGTGCCCTGTTGGGGGTGATCGGGACCATGTCGCTTGTTGGGTTATCTTTCATTTTGGTGCCGTAGTCGGGCCATGAGTGTTTGGATGATGTATGTTATTTATGTACCTGATTGACGTGGCGAGTGTAAGCCAACTATGTTATCCCTTTTATTATATATATATTACATGGGATGTTTGTGATGATTACCTGACTTGCGACATATGCCTTCAATGCGATTATGCCTCTAAGTCGTGCCTCAACACGTGGGAGATATAGTCGCATCGAGGGTGTTACAAGAAGAAGGCCCCACCGCCGCCTAGGCCGAGCGGGCTTTGCTCAGCGACCTGCGCTGGCGGCGGCGAGGACTGGTTGAGGAGGGAGGAGTGGCAGATCCGGGCTCCCCCCGGCCGCCCGACGACACGAGGAGAGGAGACCAGGGCTCCTACCGCCCACCTATCTACCGGAAATCCCTTTACAAGATTATAGAAGGAAACAACCTAGCTAGTCGCCAATTTGCAGCCTCCTCCTGAATCCTGTTATCTATTGACCATGTACACACGTTATGCCATGAAGATGGAAAACGTTAGTTATATCTTTTGTGTTCCCATGACTAGTGGACATGATGTTGATAAGTGTTAATGAAGTTTGAAGAAAGAAACATGTAGAGCAGCAGGAAAATCACAGAAAAGATGCGGCATGAGGCAGCAGTATCTTTTTGTTTTGTTCTTGATTTGACGAAAAAGGGTTCCCCCGCTTTATATTACAAAGAAACCAACCGATACAACCAACGATAGGTGCTGGGGCGGAAGCAGCACAGACACGCCCAAAAGAACCAAAAGAGAAAAAAACAAAAGAAAAAATGCCTAAAACGGCGGATCGACAGAAAAACGAAGAAGCCTCGCAACCACTGCGCCCACCGAAAATCTCCCACCGAGCTATAAAGTCCGACGCGCTGGTACCAATCAACACCTCCAAGAAGGGACGCGACGATGACGACGTTGTTGTCAAGGGTTTCCCCCGGCACGCGATGAGGTGAGAGGAAGGGTATCCCTCGATGCCCTCCAGGAAGGTCCGGTGGCACCCTTAGGCGCCACCACGTCGGTGTCGGTAAAGCCGACCTCGATTTCTCCCGATCCCGACCTTCACCTCGGGCGCTCTGGAGCTCGCCACCAAACCGACCACCACCCTGCGCCAACATGGTCTTGAAACTTCCACGCCGTCTCACCCATGGCACCACGAAGAAAGGTCTGCACGTCGAAGACGAGGAGCCGGGACTAGAGGCAGCAACACCGCCAGCACACGGGAGGGCTCAACCTCCAGCATTGACGGTAGCCGACCGAACGCAATAGCAGGAGCATACCAGGCCCATGGGCCCACAGGCCCGGCCGGGCCCTCATAGGCCCGTAAAGCTCCGGCCTTCGCGCTGCAACAAGCACGCCGTCGGCATTGCCGCCCCCGGTCGGAGCTGCTCCTCCCCATCGCGTAGAAGACAACACAGCCGCGCCGAGGCCCGGCCCGCTAGGACCCATATGGGGCCGCAGGGTCCAGATCTGCGCCGAGGACGCGCCGCCGACCACCCCGGCCACCAAGCTGCCTCGCCGCCAAGGAGCTCCGCCACCACCTCACCCGTCGCCAACCACCGCCGTTGGATCGACGGACTGCAACCAAACCGAGGAGCACCGCCGCCGTCCCCTGCCCCGGGAAGAGGAAAATAGCGCGCGGGGATAAGAGGTCCCGCCGCCGCCAGCACCACCCGGACCAGCGGCGGCGGCAGGGGAGGAAAGAGGAGTGGGCTGCCGAGGGGAAAAAGGAGGCGCGCCTCCCCGGCCACCTCCCGGGGAGGCGGTGCAAGGGGAAGATCCGGAAGGGGGAGGGAGGGGCGGGGCCGGGCCCGGGAGACCGATGGATTGCGGCGGCGCGGGGCGGAGGACAGCCGGCCTTTGTTCTTGATTTCATTGGAGACATGCAGAACTTGGAATTGTAAGATGGATGTCCTCAAATGTGAGCTGATTTCATTGAACTATGTTTTTTTAAATGGAGGCAAAAGCTTTGCCTCATTCATTAAATAAAATAGAAAAGAGTTTGTTACAAGTCACCCAATTACACGGCATGCGGATTATTCTCGCAAAATTAAAGACCCTACCTTTTTTGCACCGGCGACGATGCAAAGGTTGGCCTTAGTAGAGATGGAGGAGAGCAAGATTGTCGGCGGAGTGCTCTTATGTTTGAAAACTCTTGTGTTATGCTCGTTCCAAATTGTTCATGACACGAGCATGGTAAGGGATGCCTTGGCTTGTCGGTTTGGCGTGCCGTCGGCGCAAGTACTCGTTCACCAATCTTTAACCGAGTCAAAGAAGGGCCAAGCGGAAGTGTCTAGCCCGAGAATGAGGAATTTCTCGATGACCAATGACCAAAGCCTTTGAGTATAGCGGCATTTGTAGAAGAGGTGAGGTCCGCATTCTTGCACCCTCTTGCAAAGAGGGCAAAGATCACAATTTGGCCATCCACGCTTTGCCAACCTATCGGCGGTCCAAATTCTATCTTGGAGCAGCAACCAAGCAAAGAATTTGATTTTTGAAGGTGCCCAAGCCTTCCAAACCATCTTATCCATGTGGGAGAGGACCATCCCTAGGTATTGCGCCTTGTATGCGGAGGCCGCCGAGTATTGCCCACTTGCCGTATGTTTCCAAAGGATCACTGAACTAATGTTATCCATGTTGTGCAGTAGTCAAGAATCTGTAAGATATGTCTGGATCTTCTCCCTCATACATAATTGTGAATTACATTCGCCAGATCATAATAGTTGGTAAACAATAAAATCTTCACCATTGTTTTCTCAGATAAATATAGCAGCCCTGAGCCCCTGAGGATGAATTGTGCACGTGTGTGGTGTCATTTGACTCCGAGATTTGCATCTCCAGACCGGCCAAATCGCCAGGAGGTCGCACTGTGCCCACCGGTCACCGTGACGATGTGATTATAGAAGGTACGTTTCCTATTTGTTATGAACCTTTTTATGCATTTTAAGTGTTTACTGATAATATTTCATATATGCATATTGGAAATTTTAATGCCCTAACGCTCACACACGCTTTGGATGATTGACATCGAGCCTTGGTGTGTACACAATCTGCAAAAAATTCGTCGCGCTTTTGATTACCTGGCTTGAACTATTTTTCAGTTTGTTCCCTACTTAAGGTATTGTAGCAACTTTTAGTAAGACAAGTGTCACTTATTACTAAAGCGTTAAGCAATGCCGTGTATTTTTGAGAAAAGTCAAGTAATGTTTTTTTTTTGAGGGTGTCAAGTAATGTTGTTGATCTGTGATTCTTCTTAGGTAGGAAGACGATACGATGACACATAACAACTACGACCTCTTATCT
>NC_041392.1:23369852-23373809 GCF_002162155.2 Triticum dicoccoides | reverse complement strand
GCATCGTAAGTAGAAAAAGTCTCACAACACTCGTGGAATAATTCACACATCAGGTAAAACATCAAGAATAATATAACACAAATTGATTTCATAATATGATATGGTCATTTGTTGTAGTGCCAGAGAACCAAAACAAGTCTTGTTTGGGTTGCCCTTTTTTAACCTCGGTTTGTTATGAAAAAGTTAGGTCGAATAATCTCTCCCTTGGAGCAGCGAAACTTTGACCACATGATGCTACCTCCTATAAGAACCCATGAAAAAAAAAATCTGCCATGTGTCTGGTGCGTTTCTTAAGTATTATTCGATCCCTTATAATGCCACTAGCGTCCACATGAAGTATGTAATAAACACATTATTTATTTAGGAATGGGCACGTTATGAAGTTGAGCATTTTGATAAAATAGCACACCTTTCCTGGGACTTTGCTTCAATAGCACATTTTTCTTGTTATTAGATAAAATAGCACACCTTTAATTGGTAGCTGTACAAAATAGCACAAATATATCTTTTTGCTACTTCTCCACGTACGGGCCCATATGACATATTGTTTAGGACGAAATTGCCCATCCATCGTTTCACCTGGCTCCTGGTCGATCGATACGATCAAAATCGCAGGAGGCGGACAGACAAACGAACCAATCCACCGCCGCCTCGCTGTGCCTCCTGCCTGGAGCGCCGTTATCTCACCGTTCCTCTTTCACCATTGCACCACCACCTCGCCGTGCCTCCTGTGCACGTGCTGTCGGTTCTCCCGCCGCTGCCTCATCCAATTTTTTCTCATCTCCCGACGCTCCACATCTTGTTGAGATGATTATAACTGTCGAAATTTTGATCATGTCCATATCAACAGAACTGTACATCAATACATGTTACATCCATCCAATCTGTATTTTGATTACAGCAAGAGGCATCCGCAACTGTACATGAAAACATGTTACATCCACCCAATCTGTATTCTGATTACACCAAGAGGCATCCGCATCCTCAGAAAAATGAAGCGTTCGTATTCTCTTGTGACTGCAGAAGCAGATACATATCAAAGCTTTTAGTGTGTCTATGTGTGGCACTAGTATTTTGAGCCATATGCTATCTTCTTCAGTGAGCACCTACTGTTAGAGATAGCAATTAGAGCAGCGAGCAGTTACAGCAGGTTCCAGCCAGCACGTACAGGCTAGCAGCGACACACATGCTCCAGTCATGCCTCCAACGCGGCCAGCAAGCAACCTGGACAGGACCCGCTAGACTGGCAAGGTGGTGGCCGACGAAGACGCCTCCTCCACAGGAACAGGCAGCGTGTGGGGGAGGAGGCATGGCGTGGTGGTGCCGCGGTGTAGAAGACACGGCGACCTGACCGTGCTTCGTCAAGGAACCATGGCAAGGTAACGGCGGCAGTGCAAGAACTGGCAGCACACGGGGAGGAAGCAGGCGAGTTGGCAGCGCACTGGGGGAGGAGGCGCGGCGAGGTGATGGCGATCCGGGCAGGAGGCACGGTGAGGCGGCTGCGCACTGGTTAGTTCGTTTCAATCAGAACCAGAACCAGGGGCAATTTCGTCCTATAAAATATGTCATATGGGCCCGTACGTGTAGAAGTAGGAAGAAGGTAGATTTGTGCTATTTTGTACAACTACCAATCAAAGGTGTGCTATTTTATCTAAAAAAAGAAAAATGTGCTATTGGAGCAAAGTCTCAGGAAAGGTGTGCTATTTTATCAAATTGCTCCATAATATCGGATCTCAAAACAAGGGCTTGGAGTGTATAATTGTTTAGATTAAGAATCAGCTGACTAAACTGAACATCATTTAAAATTGAAAAACTTTGTCGTATTGGGTACGTACAGTTGAAACATGCACGCGTTTAGCTTTTGACTTGCTGTTTCCGACTTTTGCAAGTTTGTTTTCTCCTCTTTTCTTTTAACCTTGGGCCACCACATACAGCTCCTCATCTGCTACAATTGAGGAACTGCCTCACTTGACTGATGCATCACCTGCTGAACATGGCTAGCTGGAGCTGACTAAAGCATACACCACACCAGTTCCGAACATGTTGCTTGATGGCCCATAGGAAGAAACAAACATCTCTCAAGGCCCATTAACAGTTGCTGTTGGGTCTGTGGCTGCTGACTCTGAATCTGCTATTCAATCTCGTCGTAAAGGAAAGGCTGTTGTTCCTGAATCCTTAATGAATCTTTGCGGAAGTGCCCGAGCGAACAAATATGATGGTTTTAGGGTCCCTCCTGTGTCAGATTGCAAGCCCAAAACATCGAAAGTTAAGCCGAGAAGGATGCCCTCTGCACCTTCTTCGGTCAGAATTTCTGAACTTCGTGATGACACTACAGCTCTTGAGGAAGTGGCTACTGAAGATGGGCCCCCCTCCAATACCCGTCCCAATGATCCAGATGATTGGCACGAACATGTGTGGCATTCCGGCTGAGGAGCTCTCTGAAGATGCTTTGCTCGCTTCCAATATTGCAGAGGCTCCCGCATCTTGCTATTGGTCTTTTGGTTAATTGGAACGTTCTTGGCTGGAATTTCCGTGGCTTCAATTCGGGAGATAAACAATTAGCACTCTTGAATGTGATCACATCCAGTGGATGTGCAGTTATTGCGGATATTTGCTTGCAGGAAACAAAAAATAAATCTTTTGATCTCGCGTTCATTAAATTTGCTATCCCCGCCGCTTTGATCAGTTTGCCTATGTTCCTTCACAAGGGGCTTCAGAGGGAATTGCTACCGCATGGAATAGCTACATCTTTTTGAAGGAAATATGCCCTAGAGGCAATAATAAAGTTATTATTTATTTCCTTATATCATGGTAAATGTTTATTATTCATGCTAGAATTGTATTAACCGGAAACATAATACATGTGTGAATACATAGACAAACAGAGTGTCACTAGTATGCCTCTACTTGACTAGCTCGTTAATCAAAGATGGTTATGTTTCCTAACCATGAACAAAGAGTTGTTATTTGATTAACGGGATGACATCATTAGTTGAATGATCTGATTGACATGACCCATTCCATTAGCTTAGCACCCGATCGTTTAGTATGTTGCTATTGCTTTCTTCATGACTTATACATGTTCCTATGACTATGAGATTATGCAACTCCCGTTTGCCGGAGGAACACTTTGTGTGCTACCAAACGTCACAACGTAACTGGGTGATTATAAAGGAGCTCTACAGGTGTCTCCAAAGGTACATGTTGGGTTGGCGTATTTCGAGATTAGGATTTGTCACTCCGAATGTCGGAGAGGTATCTCTGGGCCCTCTCGGTAATGCACATCACTTAAGCCTTGCAAGCATTGCAACTAATGAGTTAGTTGCGGGATGATGTATTACGGAACGAGTAAAGAGACTTGCCGGTAACGAGATTGAACTAGGTATTGGATACCGACGATCGAATCTCGGGCAAGTAACATACTGATGACAAAGGGACCAACGTATGTTGTTATGCGGTCTGACCGATAAAGATCTTCGTAGAATATGTAGGAGCCAATATGGGCATCCAGGTCCCGCTATTGGTTATTGACCGGAGATATGTCTCAGTCATGTCTACATTGTTCTCGAACCGTAGGGTCCGCACGCTTAACGTTACGATGACAGTTATTATGAGTTTATGCATTTTGATGTACCGAAGTTAGTTCGGAGTCCCGGATGTGATCACGACATGACGAGGAGTCTTGAAATGGTCGAGACATAAAGATTGATATATTGGGTGACTATATTCGGACACCGGAAGGGTTCCGGAAGAGTATCGGATAAAACCGGAACATCGGGGGGTTACCGGAACCCCCCGGGGGGTTAATGGGCCTTATGGGCCTAAAGTGGAGAAGTGGGAGGGGCTGCCAGGGCAGGACGCGCGCCCCCTCTCCCCCTGGTCCGAATTGGACTAGGAGGGAGGGGCGGCGCCCCCCTCTTTCCCTCTCTTCTCCACCAATCCTACTTGGACTAGGAA